>NC_141875.1:270902509-271054024 GCF_056163025.1 Triticum urartu
AGGAAGAGGAGGGAAGGGAGGTAGGTATACCTAGCTCACCCTAGGACATGAAGACATCGACGGAGACGAGTCTACGGCGACGCAGTCGAGCTCTAAACCTCGGCACGGTCCTGACCGAGAAGGAGATGGAAGCATAGGACGTCGAGGAACTTGTCGTCCAGGGCACCGTAGTCGATGTCATGGACGAGGACGATGTCGGGGAAGAAGAAGGACACATCCGTGGCGCTTGGAACCCACGAAGAGCAAGCCGATGACGAGCTCGAGCTCTCTGTCTCGAACAAAAGCGATTGGGTAGGAGGAACGAGAGCAGGCGAGAAGCCCCTGGGTGGCGACGGCGATTGGGGAAACCCTAGGACCGGCTCGGATGCTAGGGGATAAATAGGGGTGTGGGGGAGGCACGGTGCTCATGTGCTCGGCCATGGCGCAGTGAAGCACAGGGAGGAGGAAGGAGAAAAGGTGGGTGCGGGCGCGGGCGTGGTCGCTGACCAGCGGGCTTGCCCTGGCCACGTGTCGCGGAGCCAGAGGGGGTTGAATGCGCGTGCGGGTGTGAAACTGCTGCGATAGGGAGGACGCATAGGCTTGCTGGCGTGCTGGCATGGGGTTTGTAGGCCGGCCTGGTGGCCGAGGCCCATGTGGCTGCTGATGCACTGGGTTGGATGCCTGGAGCTGCTACTTTCTCTTTTACTTTCTCCTCAAACAGAAAATGAAAAAGAAAAAGCATAGAGGAAAATGGAGTGGGTGGTGAGAGATATGGAAATATCTTCAGGACCATAGAATTATGCCTTATTTAAGATAATTGGTTTGGGCATTTTTAATGGAAGTAAAATAATTCAAGTTTGAATTTAATTCAAACTTGAGCCATTTTAAAACCTAACCAAAACAATTCCAAAAGAGGTGAAACTTGGCATAGGAATTTAGGACATGAAGCAAGATTTATTGGGGAAAAAAGAACATTAATGGAGGCTAAAATATTAGCTTGCCAAAAAGGAAAGGAAGAGGTGGGGAGATGTGATGATGCCATGACTCACTCAACAACATGCCACAATGCAATATGCTACACATGAAGATGCACATAATGATAACGACAAGTAAAATGACCCTAAGCACAATGCAACATATGATGAGGCCCTGATGGAACATTAATGATAAGGCATGAGAAGACAAGCAATGAGAATCAAAGCAAACCAAAAATGAAGCCCACAAACAGGAAAACCACTTAGTATTGAACATGACAATGTTGAATACATCTCCAAATATGGAAGTTTTACATTTGGGGTGTTGCAACTCTCCTCCACTACAAGAGGATCTCGCCCCGAGATCTAGGACTGAAAGAACTCCAGATATTCAGAATGGAGGTGATCCTCGCGATCCCAAGTCGCTTCTCGGTTGGAATGGTGAGACCACTTAACTTTTAGGAATTCGACCGACTTGCTGCGAGTTTGTGCTCGGTTTCTTCAAGAATGACAATGGGATGCTTATGATAAGACAAATCTTCTTGGAGATCAATCTCTTCGAAGTTGATAGTGCGCTCAGGCGTCTTGAAGCACTTGCAAAGCTGTGACACGTGAAACACATCGTGCACATTTGCGAAGTTGGACGAGAGCTCAAGTTGATAGGCGAGGTCACCTCTTTTGCCAATGATCTTGAAAGGACCCATGTATCTCGGGGCAAGCTTCCCTTTGATATCGAAGCGTCGAGTGCCTTTCATTGGAGAGACGCGTAGGTAGACATGGTCTCCTATCTCGAAAGCCAAGTCACGGTGCTTGCTATCATAGTAACTCCTCTGGCGCGATTGCGCAGCTTTGAGATTTTCACCTATCAACTGCGGAATGCCGTGCAGAGAGACAATTCTGGATTTGTATAGCTCTGCCAACTGAGCTGCCATGATAGATTCTTTGATAGGAATGAAATGATCCACTTTTGTAAGCTTGTCGATGACAATGAAGATAGCATCATTCCCACACTTGGACTTTGGAAATCCAGTAACAAAGTCCATTTCGATATGATCAAACATCCATTCTGGAATAGCAAGAGGTTGAAGGAGACTAGCTGGTCATTGGTGTTCTGCTTTCACCCTTCGACAAACATCACATTCATTCATGAATTGAGCAATCTCTCGCTTCATTCGAGTCCACCAATATGACTGCTTGAGGTCATGGTGCATCTTCGAACTTCCTGGATGAATGGAAAGAAGAGAATTGCGCGCTTCATTCATTATGACCTTCCTTAGATCACCGTTAGGAACCACGATCTGATCCTCGAAGAATAAGGTGTCCTTGTCATCTATGTGATAGCACTTGTATTTGGGTAAGCCCTTGGCAATACCATCACTACAAAAAAAGACACATCCGTGAAATTTTGGGCCAAACGGAATTTTTTGTCATACATATGACACTTCTATGACGATAATTGTGACAAAACCCGGTATCATCATAGATGTGGTGGGCTCCTACTTCTGTGACAAAAAATCATGACAGAAAATGGGCTTTTCTTCCTGGGCGGGCTGGAGACACAACTGCATGACATTCTTTGGGCCGTCCATGACGGAAAAAACCATGGTAGAAGCGAGGGGGAGGAAAATTTCAGGGAGTTCCCGGTTATGGTGGGAGGTCGGGGGCCGAGCGATGCGCGCTTCTCTCGTACACGTATGCGCGTGTGTGCGAGGCGTTCGCTCTAACTGAACCCGAGCGAGGCGTCGGGCTCTAACTGAACCTGAGCGATTGCACTGCAGGCTATGCGTTATTGAACCCGAGCGATCGATCGATGGCTGTTAACTAAACCCGATCGAGTGATTCCTTCGCTACTTCTGCTAACTGAAGTCGGTCGATGCTGCCTCTGGATGAACAGTGAGCGTTGCGGGGGGGGAGTTTGGATGAACAGTTCCCGGTGGGGGTGGATGAACAGGACCCCGTGGTGCTGCCTCTGGATGAACAGGACCCCGATTGATCGAGCCGGTTGGGGCTGGATGAACAGGACCCCGTGGAGGCTGGATGAACAGGACCAGCCCGTGGAGGGCAGGATGAATAGTAGCCCGTGGAGGGGTGGTTGAACAGGAGCTCGTGGAGAGGGCTGGTTGAACAGTAGCAGGTGGAGTAGCGCGCGGTGGAGGCTGGATGAACAGGAGCCCATGGATGAACAGTCGCAGGTGGAGGCTGGAGGAGGTCGACGGTGGATGAACAGTAGCTTGTGGAGGCTGGAGGGGTTCGATGGTGGAGATGAACAGTATCCCGTGGAGTCCCGTTTTGCGGTACGCCACACCCCCCCCCCCCCATGAACAGGAGCCCCGTTTCGACCGTAGCGCTCCAACACAAGTCCGTTTCCTCCGTTTTGTGGTACACCACACCCCTCCCGATGAACAGGACCCTAGTTTCGACCGTAGGAGGTCTGTTTCCTCCATTTTTCGATACGCCAGACCCCTCCCGATGAACAGGATCCCGTTTCGAACGTGGCCGGTCGAACACAAGGCTGTTTCCTCCATTTTGCGGTACGCCAGGCCTCGTTTCCATCGCCTTTTCTGTCCAAGCCCTCCCGATGAACATGACGCATTCTGTTGCCTCCCCATGAACACGACGACAATGTTGTTTCTCCGTTCCGACCCAGCCATGTACACGAGCCCTAGCCATACGTATGCGCGAGTAGGCGTTCGAGACCTCACCCGTATGTACACATACGTGGCCGTATTTTCTTTCTTGCGCCCTGGCCGCTGTACGTACGTGTACATGCTACATGCGTGCCTCTACTACGACACGTGTGTGCCTCTACATCCACCAATATATATGTACGTACACATTCGTGACCAGAATGACAACGCTACGTATGCTTCGACCAGGTGGGTCCCGACTGTCAAGCACTTCCTTGTGTGCGAAGATGTAGCTGGTGGGTCCTAGCAGTCAGGGGCAAACGTTTTTTTCAGGAAATACGGTGGCCCGTCTGGTGGGTCCCCGCTGTCAGGTGGAGGAATAATTATTTTGCACGTAATAAGGAGGCACTTCCTTGATACGGCTGTGGACCCAGCTGTCAGCCTCTCCATTTACAGTCCACGTCCGATGGAAGTCGTTCCTTGACCATGTTGACCACGCCGTGCCGAGAGCACCAGGGCGGTGGACGAAAGCAAGGCCTAGTAAGGGGACGACGCGAAGCCGGGGAAGACGCGGTAGTGGATGCCCATGCATAGAGCAGTACGAGGGTTCACTAGTTCGCTGCGGTGTGAGGCTGCCGTTGCCGCAGAATAACAGGGGGTGTGGGTGAGTAGAGGGATGGCCTGGCCATGGGAGTAGTAGGGGGCGGTGAGGCCTCCACCGCATCACAGCCGGCCATGGGAGGCAGGAGCACGAGGCATGACCGGCGCTAGTTTGGGCGGCTGGATCAAGAAGACCAGAGGTTGAAGAAGCACTACGGCCATTGGATGGACATCGTACGGTCGTTGGAGCTAGAATCATGCATATTGACTAAGTTGACAAAGCCCTCCGTCCCCGTCAACTTAGTAGGCCCACAAGTTAGCCTCCCACCAAGGTGGGTCCCAGCTAGCAGGGGGGTATTCATTTTTTTGTGCGTAATAAGGAGGCACTTCCGGTGGGTCCGAGCTGACAGCAGGGGGAACGTGTTTTTCGTGAAATACGGTGGCCCATCCGGTGGGTCCCAGCAGTCAGGGGCAAATGTTTTTTCCGCGATATACTAGTGGGCGTCCAGTGGGTCCCTGCTGTCAGGTGGAGGAATAATTATTTTCTGCATAATAAGGAGGCACTTCCTTACGGCTGCCGTGGACCCAGTTGTCAGCCTCTCCACGTACAGTATTCTTCCGATGGAATTCGGTCGTTGACCACATTGACCACGCCGCGTCGACAGCACCATGGTGGTGGACGACGGCAAGGCCTAGGAAGGGGACGACGCGGAGCCGGGGAAGACGCGGCAGTGGATGCCCACGCGGAGAGGAGTACGAGTGTTCACTGGTTCAGCTGCGCTGCCGTCGCCGGAGAATAACAGGGGGTGTGGGTGAGTGGAGTGGAGGGATGGCCTGGCCAGCGGTGGGAGTAGTATGGGGGCGGTGAGGCCTCCGCGGCAGCACAGCCGGCCACGGGAGGCAGGAGCAGGCGGCATGACCGGCGCTGCTTTGGGCAGCTGGAGCAAGAAGACGTGAGGTTGAAGAAGCACTACAGCCGTTGGATGGATATCGTATGGTCAGTCGAGCTAGAATCATGCATATTGACTAAGTTGATAAAGCCCTTTGTCCCCTTCAACTTAGTAGGCCCACTATACTGGGTCCCAGCTAGCAGGGGGGTATTCATTTTTTTGTGCGTAATAAGGAGGCACTTCCTTGTGTGCGAAGATATAGCTGGTGGGTCCGAGCTGTCAGCGGCGGTAACATTTTTTTCGCGAAATATAGAGGCCGTTTCGGTGGGTCCCAGATGTCAGGTGCAGGAAATCATTATTTTGCGCGTAATAAGGAGGCATTTCCTTGCGTGCGGCCATGGACCCAGCTATCAGCCTCTCCACGTACAGTCCGCTTCAGATGCATGTCGGTCGTTGACCACGCTGACCACGCGACGCCGAGAGCACCAGGGCGGTGGACGATGGCGAGGCCTAGGAAGGGAACGACATAGAGGTAGGGAAGACTCAGCCGTTGTTTTTGTTTCCCACGCGGAGGGGAGTACGACTGTACGAGGGTTTACTGGTTCGTCTGCCTTCACCGGAGAATAACAGCAGGTGTGGGTGAGTAGAGGGATGGCTAGGCCAGCGATGGGAGTACGGTGGGGCGGTGAGGCCTGCGTGGCAGCACAACCGGCCGCGGGGAGGAGGGAGTAGCCAGTCCCGCCGGCGCTTGTTTGAGCGGCTGGAGCTGGAAGAGCAGAGATTGAAGAAGCACGACGGCCGTTGGATGGACATCCAACAGTATACAAGCCATCTGTGGAAAGCCTCAAATCTGTGGAAAACAACATACAGCCCATCTGCCATTATTTCAAATAATTTACATCCCATTTGCTAATTCTTACAGGTTTTTTGGAGCCCATATTCTTTATGTTAGCATTACAGCCCATATTGTGGCCAAGGTTAAAAAATTATACGAAATTTTGCATATGTCGGTGCGGTCTGAACTGTTTTTAATCCCGAAATTTCGAGTCACATTCAGACTGATTTTAAAAATAAATGTATATCAATATAAAATCCAACAAATTGTCCACGCATAAAAATCAATGAAATTTAAAATCTCGAAATGGAAAAAAGATATTTTAAAATAATTGCGGGTTTGATGTGTTTTAAAAATGTACATCCCATTTCTCATTACTGATAGGCCATTTTCTCGGCCAGCCGAATGAAGCTCTGCTCGTCTTGAAAGATTTCCAGCCCAACAGGCCTGATAAAGCGACTGACTTGACAAATCACAAAAGAACTGGGCTAGAACTACTGGGCTGGTCTGTCGTAAACATAAAAGAAAAGGTTGTCTAGACAGGCCAGAGTGTCCCGCACAGCCAGTTGACACCCTTCTTCCATCTCAAAAACAAATTAGATAAATGCCACTCCAATTATGGAGATTCATAAAAATGCCACTGCAATTTCCAAACTTTGAAAAATGCCACTTCAATTTTTGCAAACTTTGAAAAATGCCACTGCAGTTTGCAAACTTTCAAAAGCGCCACTCCAGACTTCAAAAAATGCCACTAGAAATGGCATGAAATGGCATTTTTCAAAGTTTGGAAATTGCAGTGGCATTTCTCGGATACACCAGATTTGGAGTGGCATTTATCAAATTAACCCAAAACAAAAATAACTGGGCGAGGTGCTAGGTCCCTGGTGTCAGCCGCTCGTTGTGCAATTCTCTCGTTTATTGACTACGTTGACAATGGCATGGGACCCAGATGTCAAAAATCCACTAGGAGGAGCCATTTTTTATTGGCTTGATATAAGGAGGCACTTGCTTGCGTACTGCCATGACCTTGGCGGGTCCCTGCTGTCATCCTCTCCATGTACAATCATCTCCTGATTGTGTACGTGTCAACTTGCTAGGCCCACAATTCAGCCTCTAAACCGTGGAGGACAAATACAACCCATTTAAAAAAATAACAGCCCATTCCATACGTTCAAACGGAAAGTTCAACATTCAGAGCAAAGTAACAGGTCTGATCCACATATAGAGTACTGAACTTCCACGTTGACAACCATCATAGGCAAGTTAACTATCTACTCCCACTAACACTCTAGTAGCGTACAAGTACTAACTTACTCTTAGCTAACTAGACGATGCCGTCCGCCATCTGCTGTCCATGCTAAACACCAGCACCGGCGTCCTCCGCCTCGCCTCGGACTTGCCAGAGGTGCGATAGGGTGCGTTGCTCACGCGCGTTGGCCCTTTCCATGCCGGCGTGGTCCACCGAAGCTTCGGCTTCCAAGCGGGAAACCCACTTGACAAGCTGGTAGTAGAAATCGGCATCGCGAACGCGTGCGTGCCCGAATGCCTCTAGGGCTATTTGTCGGGCACTGGCTCCACGTAGTCGACCCAGTTGCGGGCGCACTGATCGCGACTCAGAGCGTCGGTGCGCTGCTGTTCCATGTCCCGCTGGCGGCACAAATCGGCGATACGCTGCTCCTGCGCCAGGCGGTCGCGCTCCAACAACTCCTGCTCCTCTGCCATGCGGTCGCGCTCCAACAACTCCTGGATCTCCACATTGCCATCTAAAGACAGATAGAATGCCTCCTCCCTCCGTCTGCCTTCCGGTGAAAACCCGAACACTAGTTCTGGCGATGACCGCCTCCGGCGTCGCCTACCGCGGACGGGCGGGGGCATGGCGGACGTGGCGAGCGACGTTGGGCCGGTGGGGGCTTATGAGTATATGGCGAGTTGGGTCACGGTGGCACCTGAGAAGGCCGGGAAACAGTACTTATAGGCGGAAGGAAGCACGACGGTCATCGGAATTCAATGCATAATGGATTAGCGCGCCAGCTTGCCATGGAAAACTAGAGAAACTGAAATTATGACTGTGTCGTCCTGTCCCATCTGGGTCGCACGCCGGCTTGGCGGTCAAACGAGTGCACTCGAATCATCTCCCTCCTTGTCAATAATGATTCCACGGATTTAAAGCGTATCTTTTTTCGCATCAGTTAGCTTCCTTAATTACGGCCGGCTGCATGCATGCACTCAGAATCGCTCGTAGGCAGTGCGCGAAGCAGCATGCAACAAGTCGCAGTCGAGGGCACGCATGCAGCCACTTAAATCGCTGGAATTAATTAGTCTTAAACTTCTGCATACCGTTAATTATTGCCATGCCTTGGTCTTGCTGCTTTGCTCACGGGACTAATAAATCCCGGACGGAGGGAGTACCTTGGTTGGTGAGAGGTTTGAATTAAGCCCTGCAAACAGGAAAGGAGGTACTGGTATGTGCATGATCCGCTATTTATTCATGTAGGATCAAGTAGGTCGTTTCTTGAATTGAGGCCAGCAAACCGGAAAGGAGGTAGTACGTGTGTGATCCGCTATTTATCCGTGTAGGATCGATAGTGTAGCTTGTCAGTTTCTTCAGAGGTAGGCATTTTTATCCATGTAGGATCGATAGTGTAGCCTGTCAGTTTCTTCAGGGGTAGGCATTTTTATTCAAAAAACTACCACTTCGCATCTTGCGTCGCAAATAAAACTCCTAGGAGCACATTTGTAGGCTAGCTAGTGATCGATCAGTAACTTGTAAACACTAGGCGAACATAAATAAGTAATTGTTAATGCATCTCAATGATTCACAGATCATATACAAATATGTAGCTCCGAAAGCAAAGATCAGCCACTTTGGATCTTGCGTCGCAACTAAAACTAACTAGTACGATTCCCATACATAAGATCAACATGTTAATGCATCTTAATGATTCACAGATCATATACAAATATGTATCTCCAAAAGCAAAGATCTAGAAAAAACATGTGTTCTTCCTACTAACATGGATGCTTCTCTTGGCCAACATTCGGTACAGACTGAAAGACAAATTTGTTTGTGAAGTCTACAATTCCTCTTGCAAACGTAAGTGGTTTCCCCAACAGCTGGAACCATGAGAATGAACCACACATGATGGAGGAACATCCACTGCAATATGATTTGGTCTTCTCTCGATCACACGGCGAGACTATTTTCGGAATACAAACTTTAACTTAGGCAAAATGATGCCCATTGTATAATCAGACCAAAGCAATGAAGCACCTAGTGTTGGCAAATAAATAGTACAGTATTACTTTTCTGCAGTCCATGAAGTGACTATCCAATCTTTCTGTGTCTATTTTCAAATGGCACTGCATGCAGTGACTATACTATTCTCTTGTGCATTTCAACCAAAATTGCGGGCACTTTGTTTGTTTGCCAAATAGCAACGGGCAGACATCTCTGTCTGCACAAATATCAAGCAGCTAGTAAACATATACCACACCTTGTATTTTCGCATGTTCTGCACTGGACAATATGATATAGTTATGTTTTGCCCTTGACAATTTCATACTGAATTGATTTGCTAGTTCAGAGCAGAAATATAGTGCCTATTCTTCATCAGACCAAGGATATCCATGTTCGCAGTGATGGAAGAGGTGAAATCGATACAACCGAAATTGAGCATGGGAGGCCCATTCGGACAGTGGGCGCACCAGTACGATGTACCTCCACAGACGCAGAGTGGTGAGGGAGGTATGGTTTCCCAGAGCAACAAATATCCAGGCAGCATATGTGGATTACGTCCCCTTTTTGTTCTCTTTAGCCACCTTTTTCCTATGCGAGGACAACAAACCGATCGACCTGGTCATTCTCTATTGCGTTGTCATGGCTTTCTACCCTTCTTCAACCAAGAGACACGAGACTCATTCCTTAGCTACTGATTTCCCCCTTTTCAACCTAGATGCAGGTTCGATGCTTACTCTCTTGGACAGTATAGTCTCCCTTCCTTTCCTTATTCAACCCAGACATGGATTAGTCTGCATGAAGTAGGGTTTCTTTTAATAGTGCAAATTATGGTTTTCGTCTGCGTGCCCAGCAGAGCAGAGGATAGCAAATTGGGAAGATGGTGGAGTGGAAAAAGATCCAGATGCAACGACGTGGCAGATGGGGCAATAGAACAAGGTTATGGTTCGAAAAGAGGTATCATACCTGAGGGTCGGCGGGAAGTGGCTTCGCTCATGGTCGTCATCCTCCACACACACTACGTCAACAAGCTTGGGGATGGAGGCCATCCCGCGCGGGCGCTAGGTCTTAGAGGACGGCCTTGTCATCAGTGCGTGACCTCGCTCGCCGTTGACGAGTGCGTCAACGCTGCACATCCTTTTCTTCCCCGGCGGATCTGTGACCACCGGTTAGGAGGGAGAGAGGGGTCGTCTTTTTTTAGATCTGGAGAGAGGGTGGTAGTGTGAGAAGCAAGTGGGCAACCCTTAGCAAGAAATCTCTCAAGATCCAGCCTATATATCTTTTTTATACTACTAGTACTGGAGGTGGAGTAGTGGTAGAGTAGTTTATATTTTCTCTGCGTACAATACCAGTTAGTCGTGCTTCAAAACAGATCGGCACGCCATTAAAAAAATAAAGGTCGATAACTAATGCGGCACCTCGGGCCAACGTGGCCAGATCTGTCGGGACCTCGATCCTAAGTCACACCGATCTAGCATGTAACACTTCATATCACTTTGCGGCCTCACGCACGGTATTCCCACGGGTGCCACCTTACCTGGCCCGGGACCGTTTGCGCCTTTTGACTCACGTATATGATAGTGTCGCTGTAGCACTGGGCTAACAGGACTCCGGATGTCACCGCGTGACATTTCCCCGAAGGGACAGACACAGGAACGAAGTGAATCACACGCCGGCCAGTCAAGTGTTCCGGAGCAGTAGTGCTGGGCTAGCAGGACTCCGGTGAACAGGGCTGTAGCGGACTACTATGGCACATGGAAGCACAAGACTACATTTCCCCATAAGAGAGGCTATCAGAGGTAAACAACTAGGTTGTCGGATCCCACACATAGCAATACACGTTACACGTACGCATACCATGCAAGTATGTGCTGTACATCATGGCATCACAACATAACTCAAACTCATATAGATAAAGGCCCAGAAGAGCCACATAGCAATCAATAAAAATAGGGGTCTCATGACCCATCATTCAGAGCATACAAGCAACGGAAGCATTACATGTCTGAGTACAGACAACTACAAAAGGAAAAGACTAAGAAGCCTGACTAAACACGACCCTCCCAAGGGTACAAGATCGTAGATGGGATACAAGCTACTCGTCGAAGTCACTAGTGGAACCAACTGCAAAACATAAATAATCAAACGTGAGTACAAAGGTACTCAGCAAGTCTTACATCAGAACTATCTACATATGCAACATTATCAACAAAGGGGGTGGTGGAGTTAACAGCAGCAAGCCAGCTTTGACTCAGCGGCTAGTCTATACTACGAGTATCAGAAACTTCTTTGAGGTGAGAAGACGCACACGAGTCCACATGTTCACCATATCAATACTCCACTATGGATCCGTTCCCGTCTTCCTACGAGAAGGCCATCAATAGCACTCACGCTTATCTTGCGTGTTTTAGAGTATCCACTTCAAGTTGTCTATGTACTACATAAGTTCTCCAAGTTTCCATATCCGAGGAAAACGGCTATTCGAATAGATAATATTGACCCTGCAGGGGTGTACTTCGTCACACACGCTCTCGCCACTTATAGCCCTGTACACGTCATGTACCTCGGCAACCTTCAAGTGGAAGCCGGGCGAGGGTGTCGGCCACGACCTGACTAACCACACAAGTCTCTCATCCAGGTTTATCGCCTATTCGGGTTCCATCCGCAAGGAGATCCGGCCGGGGTGTCGCTCACGGCCCCAAACGATGTGTGCAGGGTTCCCAAGCCCACCATCCGGGTGCCACTTGGTACACCGTGCCACAGTGCCTAGTCTGTCCCAAGCCCGTCCCGTTGGACACCACCTGGTAGACAAGTAGCACGACCTACAAACGCCAGAAACTAGTTGCAACTCCTGGACAGAGATCAAGTGGATTAATAAGCCGAGAGGGGCCGGATAACCGGAACCCAATGTGTGGTAGTAACTGGACTTCGATAACATACACAGAACTCAGTGCTTAGGGACGGTTCCAATGAGACAACCCACCATGTACTCCTACATGGCCTCTCATCGCTACCTTTACCAAAACTTGTTCACACACTTAGCCTTTACCGGTAGGACATGTTCACCACTCCGATTCATTCCCGATGAATCAGACCTGACACAACTCTAAGCATAGCTGGCATAAAGAAAACAAGCATGGATGAGCAGGCACATCAAGGCTCAAGCAACTCCTACTCATGCTAGTGGGTTTCAACTATTTACTGTGGCAATGACAGGTCATGCAGAGGAATGGGTTCAGCTACCGCAGCAGAAAGTAGCAGTTTGAATCGTTGTTGTCCTAATGCAGTAAAAGGAGCAGGAGCGAGAGAGTGGGATTTTATCGAGATGCTCAAGGGGGTTTGCTTGCCTGATAGATCCATGAAGAAGCACTGCTCCTCAGACAGGTACTCGGGACACCTTCCGGAGCAGAACCTATCGAGAGGGGACGGTGCCGGCAATCAATAAACAACCATATGCAACAGTATGATGCATGAAGATGACATTTCAAAGATGTTATGATTTGCCCTAATGCATGTGGCATCAATTTGGTTGAAGTCCATATGAACCAAGGATTCATATGCAAACCCCAATTTAAGTATATAACATGCCATTATTACATTTTCACTTATACAGAAGTATAAGTTGGGTTTTCATGCATGAAACTGGCATAAATGGATTCCTTGCATTTTTTTGATAATTTTTCATATATAATTTATTTGATTTGGAGTTACAGTTGAATTTCTATGAATTTTTGAAGTTTAAACTATTTTCTGGAATTTCCTGATTTAAATTAATTCCAGAAATCAATTATTGCGTCAGCTCTACGTGTAAAATCATCATTGGCTGGAGGAAACACGTGTCAGCTCACCATTGGGACAGACGTCATCCACTCATTGGACCCAAAGCGCCTATGATACATCGACACATGGCACGGCCCAACAGAGGCCCATTCCTGTGAAAAGGCCGGCCCGTTTGACTAGGTTAAAAGGTGGCGGGCCAGCCCACGGCAAGCCTATTAATGGCCTGTTCGCATATAGTCGATTTATAGCCCGCGAACCTAGGGCCTGTTTATGGCCTATACGAATTAGGCCCAGTAGTGTCATCTGGGCCGTCCAATATAATTCTAGCCCGTTTTAACTTCCAGCCCATGTATGTCCCATGACATCTTTCGTCCCATATGAGGCCCTTTGTAACTCTCGGCCCATTAACGGCCCGTGGTAAAACTGGCCCGTAATCACTTTATACCCATTAACGGCACGTGGTGAAACTGGCCCGTAATGAATAGTGTATCACTTCATACCCATTAATGGACCATTATTCCATTGGGCTGTTTCTAGCCCATGTTATCTTTCGGCCTTCTCAGGGCCCATTTATTCTTGTGCTCATTTCCAGCATTCGGTTACTTATGGCCCGTTACTGTCATTTTCTTCTTGTGTGCCAAATTCGGCCAGTGGTTACAGTTGACCCGTTTGTGTCCCGTTAATACGTTGGGCCGTTTTCATGTAAAAAAACCCGTTGGGCTGTTTTCATAGAGTTATCAAATATAGCCTATTAATGGCCCATTATTGTCCATGAATAGTACAACCCATGATTGGCGAAATGATGATACGCCCAGCAGAAGGCCCATGGACCCTACGACCCGTAAAAGGCCCATGGATCGTACGGCCCATAGAAGGGCCCATGGATCCTACGGCCCGTATAGAAGGCCAATGGATCCTACGGCCCATAGAAGGCCCATGGATCATACGGCCCGCAGGAGGCCCATGGTTACAATAGTACGTGTGTTACCATGATTATTTTGTCCTAGTTTCCAAAAATATGTCATTATGGCCACTAGAAAAACACAGAAAAAGAACTGCAGTGACTACAAGCAAACAACTAAACAAGATAATAAGGAAATAAATAAGCAAGCAATTAACGCTAGCCTATTACCGCTATTACACATATTACATCCACTGGGCATCAAAGTTCGCCATCAGTGGAAATGTAGGGAACAAAGCAGCATATTACATACACTGGCCATCAAAATTAGCCACCAGTGCAAATAAACGCGGCAACAAAACAAGAGCATAACTGAAACAACTTCAGAAGAGCTCAAGAAACGATATCTTGGGTATCCACCATGCTGGCAATAAGCTTAGCAAGCTTATTAGTTTTGTCCTGTTTTGTGCTAAAATCCTCCAACGCTTGCTGTTGCACCAAAAACTATGCATCTGAATGCTCCAGGGACTTCCGCAGTCCTTCGCTTCTTGTCGCAGCACAGCTGATCGATGTCTTTTAGCTTGTAGTTGAGACTCAAGAAACCAAACTGATTCAGACAGTGAGTTTGAATAGCTTGTGCAAGTGGCAGTGGCCAGTAACTCGAACAGTAAACCAAGACAGGACTTTGGGGTTGTCTCACTGTCTTCGAGATAGTCTTCATTAGCTATTTTATCAGCTTTGTTGGAGACCAACAAGGATGTGTCACTATCCTGAACCTTATCTGCATTACTTCCTTTACCATTGCTTAATAAGGCACTCTTCCCCTATATTCCGTCAGCATTCTAAAATAAGAAACAAGCAGACACATAACAGGTTTAGCATGTACTAGTATATGAAACTCATTTCAGTGAACCAGTTCATTAGTAAGGTGGACATGATTAAACTACCAAGTCTTCTATTGCCAAGTACTAGTACATAATAAAAGCATCAAACAAACATATATTTATGTCCTATGGTCACTGCATTGTCTTGCCAAATCAAAATAGAGACACGATTCAAATCATATCAGTTCCAAACAAAGCAGCAGTGGGAAACTACACGGCTCAATAAGATTTCAGATGGGTACCACGGGTCTACATGTACAACAACACTATTGGCTTTGTTGTGATGCTAGTAATGTGCATGATATGAGAAGTCAAATGTATACACAATTTAAATTGAAATCAACAGAGCTATTGATAAGAGCAAGCTTGTTAAAGAAACATGCGTGAACATACCTGATGTGCCAATGGAGTTTCGATGGGATCCTTCAATTTTAAAATAAGTTTGTATGAGTAAATACAGTGATACAAGAGCAAAGCAGTATGCACGATAGCAATCATAGTTAAAAAAGGCGCGCCTAAGCGAGCGCTTAAGCGCACCTAGGGGTTGGCAAAATGCATTGCGCATAACTACGCTTAATCTGTGCATAACTTCACATAAGCATGCGCTTTGGTCAGTAAAGCGCAAGGCGGTGGCAAAACGCACAATTAACGCCTAGCGCTTTTTTGACCTATGATAGCAATGGGATCTTAAACTAGAACAGTTGTTCTTCAGGTTTAGGCACTTGTTCTACATGAACAAAGTACAGTAAGACGCAAGAATATAGTACTTAAAAATAGAAAATGAGCTCATAGACCTTACCACATTCTTGGTTCGTGACCAGTACAGAACAAGGCGTTGCCAGTCATCGTCCAGTAAATGTGTCTCAGGAGAACGTAAGGGAATTTTATGAGTTTCTTTGCCGGTGAAGTACGTTTTCTTCAGGTAATTCCGATACTGCCACCAAGCATTCTTGAAGATAGCAGAGGTATTAGCACAGGTTACCTCATCTTGAGTTTCCAAATCGGTCCTTATCTATAGAGAAAAATGGGAAAATTTGCTGTATTATAACCATCATGGAGGGTAGATGTATGGGATAAAGAAAAGTAATTGCCATGAATAACATTAATTACACATAACTCCTAGACAAACACGTGCAACTGGCATTTTACTTCGTCTTCAATATAATATTTCCAAGATGGGAAGATACGCACATACGATTTAACAACATCAAATGCGATAGATGCTAAACTACGACTAGCTGGTTGTGCTTCCTCCACAGGAATAGGTGTACTAACTGGTGGAGTTGGGGTTCACCGTGGTAGTACTGGCCCTTTGGGCAGTGGGGCTGCCTTACTAACTGCTCTTGTTTGGGAGCTCTATGGTGGAGATGGTGCTGTGTCAATAGGAACTGGGTTACTTTCTGCTAGGGCTGGGGTTAGATTGGGTGAAGCTGGTTCTCTGTCCATCGCAGTAGGGGTACAATCTGCGAGAGTTTGGGTTATGTGTGGTAGGGCTAGTTCTCGTGCATGTACAACCGGGGTGCTATCTCCACCAAGAGGTAGCACTGTTTTATTTGCAGACCGTGTTTTTGGTCCGCTAGATACTGGCATCACCCGCTCCAATTCAAATGGCTGATAAACAGGAAACATAGTTGAATGTACAGACATTGTATGAGAGACAGATGCAATAGATAGTGTAGAAAAAAGAGGACACGAAATAGTTGACATGTATATTGTTTAAGTAAAACGGATAGCATGACATAATTTCACGTATATGATGTCTATCTAAACTGGATAGCATAGCATAACATAATTCAAAGATATGATGTGCTATGTTATGCTAAACAATATACATGTGATAACATAATTATGACATGTATATTGTTTAACTAAACAGGATCGCATGACATAATTATGACATGTATATTGTTTAACTAAACAGGATCGCATGACATAATTCACCTACATGCTATCTAAGTAATCAAGATCACATCATTTTATTCACATATGTGATTTATATGCTAAACAGAGGGCATTAGATATGATGTCTGAACTAAGAACATGGTGTTGAATATTGTGTATATGATGTCTAAACTATGCAATGCAAGACACCATATGCATGATATGAGCAGTATAACCGTGCCAAGTTAGAGCATACACCTCGGTGGGGGAATAGGGCTGGTCATCTGTCTCTGAATCCATCTCTGAGGAGTTATCGGGACCCAACAAGAGATCTGCTTCGACAGGTAGCAGTGTCTGCTCTGAAGGCCTTGTTTTCACTCCATATTTTTCAATCTCCCACCCAAATGGCTGATCCACAGGAAGAGTAGTTTAATGTACAAACATTTTCTACAAATGGAAATGTAATGAAGAAAAGGATGGGAAAGATATCATTCAAATATATGATGCCTGGTTAAACAGGATGGCATTGCACATTTCAAATATATTATGGCTGGCTAAAAGACATGAGACTGCATAATTCCCATATATGAAATAGAAACTAAACAGCTGGCATTATAGAACATGTCTAACTAAGCAGATGACATATATGATGTCAAAAGTAGGCACTTGAAGGCAACATATGCATGATATGACTAACATCATCATGCCAAGGTAGAGCAAACACCTTGGGGGTAAATAGGAGTGGTCAGCGGCATCTGAATCCTCCATAGAACAGATATCTTCCTCTGGATTACAATCTGGAGAGGGGTGGGGAGGGTTTGCCATTGAACCCACCATGGAGCGATGTCTACATGACATTGTATTGCCGCGCAAAACTCTTCTCTTTTTCTCTACATGTTCAGCATGAATGTGTACAATATCTGACATGCATACTAAAAAATATGGTGAGATTATGTAAGGAGAGCATGCTGAAATTTAGAGTGATGGTAACAACCAGTGGATGGATCCAAAAATAATGATAGCAGGCTGATGATCGCTTTAATTTAATAAACAGATAGATGATGATTGCTTTACTATTTGTTTCCCACCCAAGATGAACAACATAGGCATACCCTAGGTGAACCAGATATAAGACATAGATACTATTCATTGCTTCCTCGATATGTGCCCACAACTAATTTAGAACTCAAGTTTGAACATTAATTTGGACCTAACTTGGAGTCCAAGAGGTGAACAGGACAATAAAGTGGCAAGTAATTTTAAGCAATGCATAACATAAGCAGAAACAAAAGAGTGTGACCTCTCTTGTGGACCCGTGTACTCCTCAGGTTCAACTGCTGAGTCGATGATGGTGATACCATTGCAGTGGGTGCTGGCGGCAGGGAAGGAGATCCGAGGAGGCGAAAGACGGTCAGGAGTCGTGATGTCTGGTTTGGTTGATATTTCTGTCGATGGAGCAGCTCAGGTGAGGTGCACGACATTGAGGCGGGAGCAGGACAAACCACACAAAGTCCCCTTCGACACCTACCTATAACTGAAGTAATTCTGTAAGGGCTCATTTGGCTTGCATGATTCTAAAAATGCAGGGATAGGAAAAACACCAGAATAGGATTGGAATTCACATGGTAAACAGAGCATTTGTAAACACAGGATTTCTGTCAACTTGGGTGTTTGGTTTACAGGAATTGGAAGAGTAGAGGAATGCAAAGAAACATGGCCAAAATAAAGTGAAACATATGAAAGCGTGTACAATTAGAATGTTATTCTGCCACTAATGCACTTGGTCTTGTTTTCATGCATAGGATTTTGAAAAGTAGGTCCAGGTGGATGTTTTTCTTCATTCCTTTCAACAAAATGCATGAATAATTGAATAGTAGTGTGCCATTGGAAAATTCCCTATTGCTATGTTTTTCCGTTGAACCAAAATAGCCCTAATGGATCGACAAGAATGTATAGTAATAAGTGATGCAACAAGTGTACAACCTCTTTGCCGTAGCCGTGTCGACCTCAGCATCATTGGGTTGGTCGCTGAAGCAGTTGAGGCAGAGGTGGCTATCGGAGGTGTGGAGGAACATCCAAGGAATCTGTAGATGGCGTCCAGGGCACTACTCTGTTGTGATGGATCGTTCTGTCGTTGGAGCAGCTCTGGTGAGCCGTAAGACGTCAAGGCTGAAGCAACACAAGACAGTCATCGTCAATCTCAAGTGAGATTCTAATAGCATCTCCAATATGTAAAATAGATGTAAAATTTACATCACCAAAAACCACCTGACTACAACAGATGAGGTAAAAACTGTTGACTCTGAACTTAACTGTCAAAACTGAAAATTACTGTGGAATCTGAATGTTACTGTCGAAACTGAACGCAATGGTAGCAGAGAGGCACTTGACATGTAGTTTAGGGAGGGCCTGCAGTTCATCTTCATCCTGCACCCCCTTGAGCCGCCAGCCACCACTTGCCGAACTGCCGGCCCCAGCGCCGCCTCGCCGCCCCGAAACAACTCCCCACCGCCGGTCTCCCGCCGCCCCGGCCAGCCCTCTAAGCCCCCAGCCCCCACCTTGAGCCCTAATATAGATAGTGGGGTTCCTCTCCGACGAGCCCCCGTCCCCGCTGCGGGTGGTTCTTCCTTAACTCCGGCGAGCCCCCCCCCCCACCTCTTGAAAATCGACTGACCCAAAAGTCGATTCAGTCGACTGAAGTGTAGCTAAATCAGCGCAGAGCAGCAGCACCAGCGAGGGGGAGAGGAGCAGCAGTAGTGCGAGCGAGTGAGCGAGAGCCGGAGCAGTAGTAGCTGGGCGAGCGAGTGATCGGCGAGAGCCGGAGTAGCAGTAGCAGCGCGAGCGAGCGAGAGAGAGCCGGAACAGCAGCAGCAGATCCGGCTGGTATGGCGCCGCCGCTGAAGGGTCCTCGTACTAGGGGAGAGCGGCCGTGGAGATGTCGCCCGCGGCGCAGGCTTCAAGGTAGCCGCTCCATGGGGGTGCAGGATGGAGCACCGTCGGCGCCGAGAGGTCGAGTTACAGAGAAGGTGTGATGCGGTGAGTGTACAACCTCTTTGGTGGCGCCGAGTAGGCCTCGGCTTCGTCCGAGGAGTCGGTGATGATGCTGCGGTTCCGGTGGAGCAGGTTAAGGCGGCGCTGTGGGGATGGAGCAGCCGCGATAGATGAGGCGGTCGTTGGAGCCGCTCCATGGAGGTGGAGGACGGGGCGGCTGAACCAGCGGGACGACGAGATGGACGAAAGATCCTCATCCGGGGAGGTGGACGAGGGACGTCGAGCTGTTGCGGTGGACGAAGTCATCGAGGAAGAGGCTCCGGCTGGGCAGCGATGAGATGGCGGACGGAGGAGGGTGGGGTTTCGTGGCTGGTGCGGAGAGGTTATGGTGGCCTGGTATTTTGAATGGCAAAAATGAGCCGATGGGAGGGGGTGAACCATGACTTAGGGACGCGCTTGTCCAAAATGTACGGTGTGTTATAAAAGTAGCCCCCCACCAATTTGAACTAGCGGCCCTTTGGTCTCAGGGTTAGAAGGGGGATTTCGCATGTCGGGATTTGGCAGCTGGAGGGAGTTTTCAAGCATGTTGTAATTTCGGGATAGCAAGGCACGGGTTGTGAAGGCGCTAGTTTTGGGAGCACGATATCTGAATTTTCGGGATATAACAAGGCGCGGGTTGAATTTTAGGGACAAGCCTAACATGTAATATTGTACTTGTACGTAGCAAATCAATTCGCACTTCCCTCAACCAAAAAGAAAACAGAAAAATAAAACTATTCACACCACACAAAGCGAGAGTCTTGCCCCATTTTACTATGAAAATGCTATTCAAAGCTACTCCCTCCTTCCATCTATATAGGGCCTAATGCGTTTTTTGATCCTAACTTTGTCCAAATATTAGAGCAATAATATATGACATGCAACTTACACAAAGCACACCGTTAAATTCGCCTGTGAAAGGTTCTTTCAATGATATAATTTTCACATTGTGCATGTCATGTACTATTAATCTTGTCAATAGTCAAAGGCGGTCTTAAAAAATGCATTACGCCCTATATAGATGGAAGGAGGGAGTATGAATCCATGTTATGTCCAATTAAAAAATTTCGCTTGCTGTATAATGCATGTAACCTACTCATACCAACATTTTAGTGCATTCCAAATGTCTATACAACCGCTGCAATTCGAACTGAATTTGAATTCGTTTCTCTATTTCAATAAGAATCTACAATCATGATTGTTGCCAACTTCAACCATCATTCGTGTATTACCTTAGTAACACACCACATGGTTACTATAGAGATAGATATCAACTATGTGTACTACATGAACTCGAATTCTATTTTTTGAATACACTTGATGTTGATTCCAAATAGTAGTACATTTGATGTACTAACTATATATTCATAATCGAAACCATGTTCCACACGTACACCAAGTTTATCACAAATAGTATAGTGCCCCACCCCCTACATTATGACAAGTATTTAGACCTGAGCTGCAAAAGCCACACATTAGCCCAAATTATGATCAATGTTCTATATATTATACGTTCCACAGAACATCAACATGATCAAGGGGAGGCCTAATTTGCAAATGCGGAGAGGGGTGTGGGTATCTTTTTTCAAAATTGCCATAGTTTCCTTCCTATCCGTCAGATATAAATCCGACGGCCTATATTGCAGGATGGTAGGCACACCATCATCAACAACTCTCTTTTTATAAGAGTAGAGTTAAAACATATTATATGTAGTATAACATGTTCATAACCACACCATGTGTATCACCGTTATATATATTCACACATGCTTCGGTTTAAAACACTATGATAAATTCTTCAAATATCCGAATTCGCTTTTTATAATGAAGTATGATCTCTATTCGTCTTTTACACCCACACAATCCTCTTATCTTTGTAGGTAGCGCTAACTTTCTCTTGTGCATGCACACGCCCGCATCCCTCTCACCCTCCCTCAGCATTCTCTAGCTCCATCGTGCAAATTCGTCTTTTCACTTTAGGTCGTTCACCAATGGTGTGTGTAGGCCCCCAGCTCCTTCTTTACGGCACACATCGATCGATATGCCTCCTCTATCCAGGTGTGCCTAGCACAAACACAAGCTTCCCCTCTTCTCTTATCACCGTCCATGCCTCACTCCCACCACTCTTTTCATCAATCTCATACTCGTACACTCCTTCCCCCTCGACATAGTATGACTCTCGCACCACCTCCTAGATGCATCCCTCTCTCTATCCTTCTCCATGTGCCTCATTTTCTTCTAACACACACATGCATGTATACCGATCGATCTCCCAACATATACCTAGGTCGACTTTAACTATTCCCCCATCAATCAACGTACCTCACAAGTTATGTCTCTCCTTTCTCTGACAAAGGACGATTGATCTTCCTATGTAGTTATGTCTGCTTACCACAGCCATATCGTCCCCCCTCATCATTCGTGCATGACTCCTGACCCGTCTCTCACACGCACGTGCACAGACAGGCAGCCATCCCCTCTCTTATTGATATTGTAGGCGTGCCCTCCGGTTGTCTAGCAAGCCTATCCCACCATTTGTTAGAAGCAACTCCACTACCATCCCCTCCAACACTCTAGCTCTGTCTCTCTCGCAACCTTATTCCTCTCCTACACATACGCATGGATGCCGATTGATCTCCCTTAATACATGAGGTAGATCGATCTCCCTTAATAAATGAGGTAGGCCTCTCTCCTCCTCCACACATGTACCAACCATTGTACCTCTATAGTTAATTAGGCCTCCCTCCCTCCCCCCACCACACACCGATAGTCGAGCGCTGTAGGTAGATATCCATGCCACAGCGACAAACTGCACCTGTCCCCTCGGACGTTCCAGTAGGCCAGCCACTCTATATCTTTAATGTGGGCACACACAAATTCGATGGCACTCTTTATCGATCGCGCGCGCACACACACACACACATCATCACCCCTCTCTTTGATTCTATGGACACCTCAAGCCGATGATACATCCACTCTCTTCTCGTGGATCGCCCCTCTATATATATGATATATCCAGGACTCTATTTCACACACATTGCATATGTTACATTTTTTTATTGACCCACCCCACCCGAAAAAAACTCTCATGAACCCACACACTATATCTCTCTATGTTTGTATCTATCTCACACAACCCCACATAGGTGGTGTACGTATACAAGAAGAGAATAGGCGCACCGTGCATGTACTCACGCTTCGTGCCCAGCCATACCCTCGCGGGTACACAGTGGAGCTCATTTCTGTACGAAATGGCAGCCCACGTGCTAATTTGAACGCGTGTAGCGGTTGTTCACCTACGGAGGTCGTGTACCATGCATGCACGAAACAAAGCTCGACTTGATGCGTTGGCGCGTTATTTTCAAATAAAGTTATATCGCTCAATGGCACGTACGCAAAATATAATACGATTTTTATGGAGAAAAAGGTAGTCCCCTCCACTATATACAATGGAGCATGCCTGCCTAGTTTGTGTCTCTTCAAAGTATTTCACACAAGGCTGCGGTGGCCTCTCTCTCTCTCATGTTGGTCACTGATCCGGCCGCATCCCGTCTGCCAGCAAAAAGGGAGGACGTGCATCGTTTCTCTGTTCGACGGCGCCGAGGCAGCACATCCCGATCTGCGGTACACGCCGTTCTCTCTGACTAAGCTCCGACGCGGTAGGGCCTACGCCACCTGCTCGCTACTGCAATATGGGCAGATTCTGCCCGCCGCCGCTCACCTAGTTACATCCTGACGACCTCCAGGTATCCCCTCCCTCCTTGCTCCACTTCCCTTCTTCCCACGTTTCTGCATGTGGATCTTCCATAGTTCTTTGCCCAAAACATAGCTCGTCCGGCGTAATTTCCATATTGCAATCTCGTCCTTACACCATTTTAGACAAACACAACCGTGTTGTTATCTTCCCCTAGGACAAGGAATATGCTTCTTTTTTGTCGTCGCATGTGTCATCAACTGTTATTGGCCAGTAATTGTTTCATTTCTACCTCTTTTTTTGCAAACGGGGCAATCCATTTGACATCGTTGCTATTGCGACCTTTTGGTGAACTGCACAAATCACCCTTTTCTTAAGAGTATTTTGTGTAGTTGTACTAAAATGTCACACGGGCAACGTCTCTACATTTCAGTGCGACTGCATAAAGGGAGATTTGTTTTGCTCTATCCTCCTCATCCAACTCCGAGCCTAATCTTCTCCAACTAGTTAGTCTTAAGAGAGACTACAAAGGAGACCGGCTTCTATTCATGTGTTTATTGTTTCATCAGCAGTCCTCTATTATCGTAATCACACATAATATCTTTGGAACAGGGACGCTCGGCTCTATTTTAGAGGAACCGCACAAAATGATCAGAATGTTGCATGCTCCAGACAACTACTTTTTTCCCAACATGCCTTGTTGATTTAGACAGAGCTGGGGGGACATTGCTGCCAATGAAAGCATGGATCAATTTTAATTTAACACCTTCTCACAACTTTGTCTTCAGTTGTGATGTAAATATTAGCTCTGAACTGCTAGTAATTGAGATGCATTACACACGAAACAAAAGCTGAAAGCTCACACCATTGTACAATTTCATGTCGCTAGAAAATTATTTGTATATTATGCCAATTAGGTAAACAAATGTTGGAAGCTTGATAGCATTGCCAGAAGCCTCTTCGGCATCTGGGTCCATGTTCCATGCACAAAATTATACTCCTTCGTTCCTAAATATTTGTCTTGTTACAAATTTCAAATGGGCATATTTTAGAGTGTAGATTCACTCATTTTGCTTCGTATGTGTACTCCCTTCGTTCCTAAATATTTGTCTTTCTAGAGATTTCAACAAGTGACTACATACAGAGCAAAATGAGTGAATCTACACTCTAAAATATGTATCTATACATCTGTATGTAGTAGTCCATTTGAATCTCTAAAACGACAAATATTTGAGTAGTCACTCGTTGAAATCTCTAGAAAGACAAATACTCTGGAGTATATTTAAGAAGCGACGGGGTAGTGCACAGCTGCATGGGGACTCAGCACGGTCGTTGCACCGCGTTAATAGTGAGTAATGAGTAGTCAAATCATAAGCCCCACCTTTCCCACTGTAAGTTGCTCCGAAGAAGCAACCATCAATACGCTCTTCTTTGAATCCTCTCATACTACTCCAACCGTCACTATTTATAGAGCACACTTCAGAAAAAGAAAAAAAATCTCTGGGACCAAGGCGACCAGCGATCAGCCTGTTAAATAGCATTGGTAGTTATAGCACGGCGTCTATTACTAGAGGAAATAATGCATACACACATGCATGCAGTGCTTCCACCCCGGGTACACACATGCATGCACTAACTCCACTCCCTAGTACATCGAGAGAAAATTGTGGACTTGATTGCGGTTACCACGCCCTAATTAATTGATCATTAAACCAAACACGTCTAAAGTCTCTCTGGTGGTGGAAATGCATTGAGAGAAATGCATCCTAATGAAGCGCACCTTGTAAACTGTGGCAGGGGGAGGAGTAGTATGAAGGTGCAAAACCAAGTACGCGTATGACCAGTCGGTCAATGTACCTCCTCTTGGCATATCACTGACATGTGAGACCGGAGTGTGAGAAAACCGATCTCAATTGATGACAAAATGGCCAACCCTCCATTCCTTGAGAGAGACGAGGAGGAGAACACATAGACGGGCTCGCACGGAGGCCAAGATATATTCGAGCATGGTTGATCGATATCATCATTACATGTTGGGCTGCCGTTTTTCGTCCTTGTCCGAAATAAATGTGTACTTTATCAGAGATTAAAAAAAAGAGTACAGAGGCTCCACCATGCAGTTCTAGTAGTAGTACTACTCGTACTACTAAACCTTGCACTTGGCTCTTCGCCTCTTTGTGAAGTCGAACAATGATGGTACTCCGCATGTTCGGTACTATAGTGTATGGCTCTGGCAATCTGACACCGAATGAACTGGTGCATGTCCACCGCCTGGGCGAGGGTACGTTGCATTAGTCAAAAGGCGTAAGCAAGCTTCACCTTGTCCTGCAAGCTTCTCCTCGATCTGCGAGTTGACGGGACACACCAAAAAGTAGTGCTAGTCCATACTCCCTTCTTTCCAGTTAATATGACTTAATATTTTTTGCGGGTAAATGAGAGAGCTTTATTCACATATAAACATTCTTAGGACGATCAACCAAGACACTGGTCACTAGGAAGCGAGGTACCCCGCAAAAAAAGAAGTAGGAAGCGAGGTGTTTCATCAAGCCAGCTCTCGGCCACATTCAAAGTGCAGCGAGCACGGTTCGCACAAAGATGTGCCGCAAGGTTTGCTGACCTGTTTACATGCTGAATAACAAAAAAATAGGAAATATTACCAATCGCTCCTATTTGTAACAGGATATGAGCTAGAATTAAGCGAGAATTGTGGCGAGTGTTCCACGCAATCAACTTCCATTATCACATGCGAGAACCCTCAAAGAGAACCAAGTGTGTTGAAGATTGCTTTATCACATTTTAAAAATATAATAAGAGTGCAGATGCTCCTCCATACGGTTCCTAGTACTAGTACAATACATACCTCTATAGACTATCATAGTAGTACTAGTACTAGTAAACTTTGCGCTTGGTTGTTCACCTCTTCGAGAAGTTGAACAATAATAGTAATAGTATAGTGTATGCTTCTGGCAATCTGACACCGAATTAACTGTTGCACGTCCACCGCCTGAGCGAGGGAGAGCTTGCATTAGTCAAAAGTTTCTCCATGTCCTGTGACCCACCATGCGCAAGCTTCCCTTGTCCTGCAAGCTTCTCCTCATTCGGCAAGTTGACGATACACAACAAAGTAATGCTAGTCCATACTGCCTCCTCTCCAGTTAATATGGCTTAATTTCAAATGAGATAAATACACTATCTGTCACTGTATATTTGTAAAAATACGATCACTTATAATATGCTCATTATGCCCAATATATGAATTTTCCAGTGTTTATACGGTCACTAGCTCACCCTGGCTGAGTATGTGTATGCATGCACGTGTAGGTTGAGCACCTGAGCGTGACCGTGTGTGTTCCATCGTGTGCTCGGACATGCATGCATTAGGGCGTCACGCACGTTTTTGCGTCCATGTGTACGTGTGACTGTTGCATACACGTAGGGGGAGTACGTGTAGGGGCCACTAAAGGAGTAGTCAAATCACACAGTAAGTTAGTCGAAAGAAGAAACCATCAGTTCACTCTTCAATGACACGTACGCAATATAAAATGGTTGATATGGAGAGAAAAAGAAAACCACTATATATTCACTAGCAGGAGCCTAAGCTGCAAGCCTGCTTGCTTGGCTTGCTCTCTTCACAAGCAGAGAACGACGGTGGCCACACCACTGGTCACATATCCGGCCTGATCCCGCAGCTGGGGGAAGGGAACAATGTTCTGCGTAGACGTGGTCGACATCGATGAGGGACAAAATCCACAGTCGGTGCGTCCCAATCGGGGTCACCGCGGTATGGGCCGGGGTCGCGTCCCAACCGCCCTTCTAGCTATAGCCTGACATCCTAGGTAGTCCATCTTCCTTTTGGAGCCGGCTTGCTCCACTGCCGCAGCTCCCCACGTAGCTCCATCTCCATGTCGATCTTTCTTTACTTCTACCAGCTTCTACTTGTGATGAGTTTATGTCTCATGAACTAGTGCCAGTACTATTATTCCAATCACACTTCTTCAATATCTTTGCCATCAGGGATGCTTAGCTCGATTTTAGTGGAACTGCACAAAAGCATCGTATGATCCGAGGGTGCCAGCCGTCTTTCCTTCGACAGGTTCTACCTGGCCTAGAAATTAAATCATGTTTAGGGTTTAGGGTTAAAGTCGTAGTGACTCCATCAGTTGTTTTTCTTTCATACACGATCTCACAACTTTTGTATTTAGTTGTGAAGTAAATATTGGCTATGATCTGTGAATCATTGAGATGCATCAGCATGCGTGTTAGTTTTCCTTTGTATTTGATGGAATGTTCTAACGGGGCAACCTTGGAGTAGGAACGAAAATGGAGTGGAAAGTTTCGATTTTTCCGGAGAAAAAATGGAAACGGAGAGAAACCAACATTTCGTTTCGTTGGATCGCGACATCAACAAAACCAACGCTTAAATCACGTATGTCGTGTTCATGTCTCACCCTCCTCCATGTCTCAACCCCACACGGTCGCTTGGCATGCCACTCACCGCAAACCGAGAATACGATAACTTTCCTGCCTGCTTGTCGATATATCGCGCCATGGAGTACTAGTACTACTAAAAGAGATTGACGAATTGAGGGAGGATAGCTAGCTGTAGCACGGACTCCCAAGAACTTTTTACATGCATGTTGTGGCCAGTTATTGCGACCTTTGAACGCGGAGCAGTCGCGTGCACCAGGAAGCGGCGCGGGCGACGCTCTCTCGGCCTGCATGCCGCTTCAATGTCGACGCCAATGAGAGGTCGCGTCCTCTCTGGCCAGGCATGTATGCGGCACTAACCGTTTCGGGTGGGAAGCACGCGCGGGTGATGAAGAGGGTTCGGGTTGGTCAGGAGCGGCCGTTGCAGCAGTCCGGACGCCCGCAAACAAGAGATGATGTACGTTAATATTGCCGCGTATATAATTAACAACATAAATAATGTGCCAGTTGGACAAATATGATTGGAGATGGAGATGGAAATGGAATTTTACGTAAACACGAATATGCATGTCCATGTCTATGTGTGTGTGTGCAACGACTCTCGCGACCTGGAAGCGGGGGCGTGTTTTTTATCGAGTTTTCTTTCTTGGTACATTAAAAAATTATCCGCCAGTTTTCTTTTCTTTTTTCCGGGAATGCGCGTATTCTATTTAAAACCACTGCTATGGAGACATTTTTTACTCTATTATAGCTTGTTGTTTGATAGAGTTTCTCGCGTCTCGCTCCCTCACCCTGTCCATATCAAAACAAGATAGCAGTGTCCACACTATATCTCTCCTCATCGGTGGTCATAGATCCGGCCGAATCCCATCCACTGTAGGAGGTGAGGAGGTGCAGCATTGACGTTTTCGCCATCGGCGATGGAGGAAGTCGATGCGCACCGTCCTCTTGGAGCCGGCGCTGGCGCGGACGAAGGTCCTTCGCGCCCTTGTTCACTATCGTCGTGTGGGCATATCCCGCCCGCCCGCCTAAGTGACATATCGCCCACCTGAGGTATAACTTCTTGTACTGGTCCAGCTCCCCAGGTCGCTGCATGCGGGTTTTCTTCTATGCGACTACTCCCCAGCTCCCCATGTATAGCTAGGGTTCGTTGGCTGGTCCAACATCACCTACTATTATAGAGGAAATGCCACTCGAAAAGTTGTCCTGATTTATGCCTCGGTGGAGGTATACATGTTGTTTCGACAAAAAGTACATGGTTGTTGTGCGGTCATTGTCCATATGCTCCTATTGCTGGTGCTAATCTAATACTATTACTGGTTAAATGAAGAAATGCTTTTTTTCTCGGGTATCCGGGTTTAGTTCCCATCAAGATAATCATGATGCTTCTGTTTGTTGGTGTACTTTTCATAATTCTTATTGACAATTGATATGTCATTGTTAATCTTGTAAAACAAAGTAACAACACTATATCCCTTTTTTATATTTTTGGAAACAACAATGCATATCTCCATACCCGGGCATGTCTTCCTCAATTTTAGTGGAACTGCACAAAATTGGATGGCCATTGTTGTTCCGCCTCACTGTCCTCTGCCATGTGGTTCTTCCTTCCTCGAGCTTGATTACTGAGAAAAATAGACTACAGTGAGGATTTATCGAACTTCATAGGTGCCTCACCCAAACTTGATGCCAAATGGATGACGCATCACCATGATGACCTATCGATGCTCATGGTTGCGCCTCATGGTTGCGTCGGATGGTGAAGCTGATCGATTTGCAATGAAAAACAAGTTGTCTTCCATTAGTGCTCTTTGCTTGTTACCCAAAAAGATGATATCCTGCGTCAGTTCACCTTGGTTGCGTTGGACATGCAGTCGTCTTTCACATTGGTGCAATTTTATCACACAATTGGCTATGAACCAAATATTTCCTCGAATAAGGATCGACGTTGGTACTAAGATCATTAGTTTTGTATTGATTTCTAAGCCTTCTCACAACTTTGTCTCCAGCTCCCCTGTAATTTTATTTGTCCAGCTATTAACGTTGATTAAAAAAATGGTGTGGACTAAAAACCCGGATGGATGTAGTAGCCCTCCATTTTTATTTACTCCGCATATTAGATTTGACTAAAGTCAAACTTTGTAAAGTTTGACCAAGTTTAGGCCGGACACAACAAACCATAATTATTAGAGAGGGCAAACCGTACACACTCTCAAACTTTTCTGATAATTGAAATTAAAATTCTTTATTTGTACACATTCTCACACGTTTCCGATAATTTGGCGCATGTGTGGTTGTTCACTTAAGGGAGGGTAGTGTACCACACGTGAAGGATAGGAAGTGCGACCAGGACACATGGATCGTTAGTTCATCGGAAGTACTCCCTCCGTTCCTAAATATTTGTTTTTCAAGTGGTTTGAAATGGACTACCACATACGAATATATATAGACATTTTTACAGTGTAGATTCACTCATTTTGCTCCGTATGTAGTCATTTGTTGAAATCTCTGGAAAGACAAATATTTAGGAACAGAGGGAGTAGTAGTTTTCTTCACTGGTATGTTAAATAAAGAGTTTCATTTCGTACTTACACAATTTCAAATGATTGTTATGGCGAGAATAAGAAAACCACTCCACTATACACGAGTACTATATGGACACAACTTCATTGACTTTAGTGCACCTGCCATTGGGTTTATGACAGGTTGGCCCAAAATGTGGCTGGCCCACCTGTCATACAACCAAAAGCAGGTGCAGTTAAGGCACCGGAGCTCAGTCTGTACTACAGTATATATATATAAGCTGGAGCCTCAGCGCTTCTTCGCTAGGGTTTGCACTCTCCACACTCTCGCTGCACTACATATATATATATATATACACACGCTGGAGGTTCAACGTTCCTTTGCTAGGGTTTGATATATTCATAGTCTCTCACCCTCTTCACCAGATCTAAAAAAGACTGTGTTGTGGCCTCTGTATCTCCCCCCTCACAACTGGCGAAGGAGGCGTCCGGATCCCGTCACACCGGGAAGGGGAGGAGGTGCAGCGTTCACTCTATCGCCTTCGGCGAGGGAGGCAATCCACTGCCGACTGCGCTTATCTCTTTCACCCAGCGGCTGTGCAGGAGGGCCACCGACCCCTTCTTCCTCGCTGTCGTAGGTAGTGTGGGCAGATCCGACCTCCCGCTGCACGCCTTGCCACATCCAGACGACCCTAAGGTATAAGTTTCTTTGAAAGCGTCATTGGTCTAGCTGCATGCAGATCTTTTTTGATTCTGTACTCGAATCTAGGTCTTGGTTCAAAGATGAAAGAAGGGTGCGGTAGGGTGGAGCATGAATCTAGGACATGGTTGAATGAGGAAAGCAGGGAGGGAAAGTACTATAGACTAGCTATCCAACCGCTTTGTTGGTCGAAAAGGGAAAAAGGGGGTAACCCAGTACACACATATGTAAGGAACCAAACTCTTTGTTGAAAAGGGAAAGAGACTGGGGGATCGAGTAGTTTGTGCAGGACTAGATTTGCTGCACTCACGTAGGAAAAAATTTCAAAGAGAACACATATGGGACCAACGCACATATGTTGCTTGGCTACATACTATGCATCACCCATTTATACGTGTGGACGCACATGGTGCTGGCTTGTCCCATGTCCCATGCACATGATCGTGTAGTGTGTTTTGAGATGTTGTGCTACTTGTATTGGTACTGTTTTAAATAAATGTTGAATTGAAGCTATTGTATTGCTCTCTTTTCCCATTAAGTAGGGAACAAAAATGGTGCAAACCCAGATATGATGCTTGGTGCTTTGTTACAACAAACTCTGCATCACCCCCTTTATAAGTAGATGGAAGCACATGGTGTTGTTGCTTGGTGATCTTGTGTGCGTCATGACAGGTTGGTACTTGACTTCATCCACATGATCGTGCAGTGTGTTTTGAGATGTTGTGCTACTTGTATTGGTACTCTTTTAAATAAATGTTGAATAGAAGCTATTGTATTCCTGTCTTTTCCCATTAAGTAGTGAACAAAAATGGGACCAACCCAGACATCATGCTTGTTTCTTTGTTACAACAAACTTTGCATTACCCCCTTTATAAGTAGATGGAAGCACATGTTGTTGTTGCGCGCACTGGAACTATTTATGCCTTTTGTTAATCTAATGTTGCTGGTAAAATTAAGCAATGCCACCCTCAGAATTAACTACTGAATCTTATTTCAAAACTATAACACTTGTTAGGGATTGGCGGGATTACCATTTTTGTGGCCGCATGTTTCATCCTCCTTTATTGGCCAGTAATTGATTCCTTTTTTGCCTCTGTTAAAACAGGGATATCTATTCAACTTATTGCTATTGCGACATTTTCCTTCGCTTAATTTTGGTGGAATTGCACAAAATGAGACCATATTTCCATATATGTGTTGAGATCTCTTTTAGATCTTCCTCGGGAGTTGTTTCAAATCTTGGTCTTGAAAGGTCCATACCTACTTTCCTTGGAATTAACTACTGAATCTTAGTTCAAAACTGCAACACTTGATAGGGATCGGCGGGAGTACCATTTCCGTTAGGGATCGATCGGAGTACATGTTTAACAAATGTATTGTTTAGATAATGTCTCTGTTATTATATATCAGTTACAGTGTTTTACAAATGGTACTATCCTGCTTTGTAGTTCTTTCTACATGTTTAACCAAGGTATTGTTAAGATAATGTCTCTGTTTAAATGAATCAGTCGCATTGTTTTAGGAATGATACTTTTCTGCTTTGTCGTTCTTTATACATGTTGAAACAAGGCATTGTTAAGATAATGTCTCAGTTAATATGAATGAATCACACTGATTGAGAATTGCTACTCTCCTACTTTGTTTCCCATTAAGATAAGGTAGATCAGTAGATATTTTTCTTTTGGGAGTACAAGTCATCAATCGTTATTTCTCAGTAATTGTTTCCCTTATACCTATTGTTGCTTACAGCAATATCAAAATTAAAGCTCGGTTTTATTCCGACTTTGATTTTAGTTGAACTGCACAAAAGGAGACAATGTGTCTAAGGCAAACTGCTGCATTAGTGGGTCCACTTGGTCTTACCACTTTGCAGAAAGAAGCAGTCACTGTTTGCGCTACATTACACAAGGAATGATTGAGAAGCTTTACATAGTATTAGTAGACGCTGGTGACATGACTAGTCTGCAGAGAGCAGACGAAACTCTACAACACGTGGAGTGCACTAGGCAAAAAGTGCCAAACAAGTACAGGAAGCCAGGACAGGACTCCAAATATGTGAATGTCATTCTAAGCAACAATGATGGGGCATCTGGGTATGGTAATCTTTTTACCGTACTTTCCGTTTGTTAGTCCACCGATTGGCGGGTTGACACTGGGGCCAATATTCATGTGTGTGCTGCTGTGTCTTTGTTTTCTTGCAGCATATAAATACGATATCCACAGGGATGCTCAGCTTGATTTTAGTGGAACTGCACAAAATGTCAAGATGGTTTGTGTCCTCCATAATACTTCATCAAGCACAATACATCGAATGGTTATCTAATCATTTGTCGTCACCTTGAGCCACCGGACTATATGTTTGAATGGTGCTGCCAGCGTCGGCCATTAAGAAGGGTAAGAAGAAAGAAAAAAAGAGAGATGACTGCTTTACTTGTGGTTCGGAGGAACACTATGCAAACAAGTGCCCAAACAAGTACCAAGAAGCAATGACAGGACTCCATGTCTGTCAATATCACTCTAAGCAACAATGATGGGGCATCTGGGTATGGTAATCTGTTTACCGTACTTTCATTTTGTTAGTCCACCGATTGGTGGGTTGACACCGGGGCCAATATTCATGTGTATGCTGATGTGTGTTTGTTTTCTGGCAGCATATAAATATGAAATCCACAGGGATGCTCAGCTTGATTTTAGTGGAACTGCACAAAATGTTCAGATGGTCCGTGTCCTCCATAATACTTCATCATGGACAATACATTGAATGGTTCTCTAATCATTCATCGTCACCTTGAGCCACCAGACTATCAGATGACAAACTGATGAGAAACCCTGCCCGTTCCACAATCATAGGCATTACATATTTTGACTGGGAAAAGCTTGTCAAAGTTGACATTAGTTTAATATACTGGAATTGGAAAACCTTGTCAATTTTTGCTCATTGATGTTAGCCAGAAGACATGCATTTGATATTTTTGAGTGGGACGCCCTTTGTTGTGAGCAACGTCGATCATTTTTTCCTATTCCTGCCTTCAGTTCAGAAGTAAATATTTACTCTACTGAGATGCATAGTCACATGAATGTTGACTTATGTGAGATATTTTAAGAGCTTGTTCTGAATATTGTCTATGTAATGCCACGCCTTGTGTTTGATTGCAAAGTTGAGCTTCGAATGTTGTGGCATGCGGCATCACGAGTTGTTCACCATGCCTCCTGAGAATAATGCTTCGTATTGTCTTGCATGTCGATCTAATGCCAGTGATTTGCTTGTTAGGAAGATCATCCTCTTCTTTTGTTTCCGTGCTTAAGAAGTTCATCGTCTTATGTTTCATTCATAGCCTATACGACAAGTCGGGTAGGTTAGACGTGAAACCATATGATATTCCGACCAACTCATCATCTTAGGCCATGATTGGATCGTCGTTTTACAACCAAAACCGCTTGTAAAACTGATGCTTGTAAATAAAAGCAGATGGTCTCGGGCAATGCGCTTGGTTGGTCGATTTCGACTAGTAAAATATACACTGGTCTCTCATATTACATGCATAACCCACCGGTTTTACTTACAGACCTCGGGCCCTCGGTTTCAATACGCCTGTATTTTACACGTTGCTTCCGATGACGATTAAATTACACTTGTATCTTAATACAGGTGTGAAATAAACTAGAGCTCCCAAACGCGGCCTTATCGTTTCATGCCTTCTCAGTCTCTCGAAGGTGCTCATAGGTGTCCGTTGATCCTGGCTTCGTGAATGAGCAGTGGGTGCTTTATCAGACCATCCGTAGGGCCCGTGAGGTGCTCTCCATCGTCCTTCGACTTGTTGTGCTCGCCATGGCACCGAGCATTGTTAACATGGTCAATGAACATGAGGATTCAGGAGATGACATTATTTTGACTGGATGATAGTAGGGACCCACTAGGGCCATAGCCGTACATATGCAAGTGCCTCCTTATTATGTACAAATATTTTTTTGCTTCCTCCTAGTTTCTTGGCATCACGGTCCCACACCATTTTCAACCTATGTAGTCAATATAAACGAGAGAATTGCACAAGGTGCGGCCGACAGCTATGACCAAGCAGCTCGAGCAGTATTTGTGTTTTTGAGGCATGAGCACTGTAGTGTTTTTCTTGGCGATGTTTTCGTTGTTGTTCAGAGGAGACAGGGTATTAACTGGGCGGGCTGTGGCCCGTCTAGCCCAGGACAGATATCTAGCCCAGATATTAATTTTTTTCAAGATCAAAATGGCTAGCATAGCTATACTTTTTTTTGAGGAATACCCAGGCAAGGTGAACTGTTGGGCTGCAAATCTTTCCTAGGAGGGATGCATTAGGTTTAGTAGGAAAATGGGCTTTAAAAATAATAAATGGGATGTAATTATAAAAACTGGCCAGTAACTATAAAAAATAAACCAAACACTAAATTAGTTTATAAAATATTATTTATGGATTTTGAAAATCTTAATTAAGCATGACTTCAACTATTTCAACGCGTAATTTTCATCTTTTACAATTCCACTAGCGTATCCCATGCCATGCGAGACGCTATGTCTTGGAGAGGATGGGTTCTGAAGACCATGAAAATTTTGAAACAAAGAAAATACACCTAAGGACCCATCATGATATGGATTTTGAAGTAAATATGTACAATTGTTAGAGCATAACCCACTTTGGTTGCCAAAATAGGGAAGCACTTTGCAAGATGTACGGTTTTTATGAGGATATAATTGTCACGATGGATCTTGGTGATCTTGACATCAAGAAAGACAATATGGATATTTGGGTCCTTGTTGATATGCTTTCGATTCTACCGCTATGTGAGTTTCTCAAACATAGTTATTAACTAATTTATATTGTTTGTTTCAAAATAGTTGACATCTTATTTCCATTGACAGCTTATTTTCATTCTTCAAAAAATGTGCAGAAGATGGTAGACAAAACCCACTACACCGATGGCTCCGAATTAACTTATAAGGACAAAAATCATCTGATCGCATTTTGTACTGAACTTGAGATTTACAATACCTATTATCATACTCCTCCAAATTATGGTCAATACATGCCACTAGTGCACGTGTTGAACCATGGTAACTTCCATGGAGATGCCCTGGTAAGATTTTTTACTATTACGGCATCCAGGCATCTTTTGCATACTTCTAAAAATAGTACATCATTGCTAACTATGAAGTTATTACTATGTTCTTCAATAGAAAATCCCAATGGATTGTGTGCCTCATTTGATGTATCAGAATGGTCGTCTTGATGTTTTGAACATATAGCCAGGTCATCCTACGAATCTCACCTGTCCATACCAGATTTCTAAAACCGGTGAACACATGATAATCAAAGAATGGAAAAAATGTATGGACAGTCGTAATGAGATTCTTGGAAGCAACATTGTGCGAAAGGAAAGAACTGGAGACAGGATAATCTCCATTCTCCATAATGGAGAGTCAGGGGCTATCTTTTTTTATGCTATTTTACCTAAGAGAATATAGTAGGTCCTAAGAGAATGTAGTAAGTCCTGTGAGGTACAATATGTTTATGAGATTTGATGATGAAGAGTAGTTGTGATTATGACTAGTGACCAACTTGCTATGTGATGTCTCATTGATGAAAACAGTGATGTATTATGATGATAAGTTGTTAATGATATGATGATGATGATATTTATTATATCACTGGGAGAAAGAACTGCAGATTAGTTTCAAGTGGATGTCCATCCACTAGAAATTAGTCAACGGTTCTTTCTCCCAGTGATGTATTAACTCATTATGATATAAAAACAATCTCTAAATTGTTGCGGTATGAAAACTTGTATGAAGGTGTATGAATACAACATGAAATAAAAAAGAAGTAAAATACGGAATAATAGTAGTAGCGCGTGCTGGGAGAAGCGCTACTACTAATTACCAGTAGCGCTCATTGTAGAAAGTGCTACTACTAACCTTTAGCTTTAGCGCCTTACTAGTAGCGCGGTTCCCCGCGCTACTGCTAGGGTTTTCCCTAGTAGTGTTATGGAGGGCACCATGTTGGAGATAGAAATGCTCTCAAGGTATTTCAATTTGGGTTTTATTGGCCTACTCTCTTCAAGGATGCCCGTAAGTTCATCTTATCTTGTGATGAATGCCAAATAATAGGTAATATAGGTAAGCTTCAAGAAATGCCTATGAATTATTCACTTGCTATAGAACCATCTGATGTTTCGGGATTTGATTACATGCGACATTTTCCTTCCTCTAATATGTATAAACATATTTTGGTTGTTCTTGATTATGTTACTAAATGGGTAGAAGCTATTCCAACCAGTAGTGCTCATCACAACACCTCTATTAAAATGCTTAAGGAATTTATTTTACCAAGGATTGGAGTTCCTAGATATTTAATGATTGATGGTGGTTCACACTTTATTCATGGTGCTTTTCGTAAAATGCTTGCCAAGTATGATGTTAACCATAAAATTACATCACCCTATCATCCTCAGTCTAGTGGACAAGTTGAACTTAGCAATAGAGAAATAAAATTAATTTTGCACAAGACTGTCAATAGGCCCCGGAAGAATTGGTCTAAGAAATTATATGATGCACTTTGGGCTTATTGAACAACATATAAAAATCCTATGGGTGTGTCTCCTTATAAAATGGTTTATGGAAAACCTTGTCCTTTACCTCTTTAGTTAGAACATAAAGCATATTGGGCAATCCAAGAACTCAATTATGATTTCAAACTTGCCTGTGAAAAGAGGCTATTTGATATTCGCTCTTTAGATGAATGGAGAACCCAAGCTTATGAAAATGCCAAGTTGTTTAAAGAAAAAGTTAAAAGATGAGATGATAAAAGAATCCAAAACCGTGAGTTCAAAGTTGGAGAATATGTTCTTTTGTACAACTTTCGTTTCAGATTCTTTGCAGCAAAACTTCTCTCAAAATGGGAAGGACCCTATGTAATCGAGGAGGTTTATCGGTCTACAACTATCAAAATAAATAATGCCGAAGGTACTAACCCGAAGGTTGTTAATGGGCAACGAATAAAACATTATATCTCACGTACGCCCATTAATGTCGAAAGTAATATTATCGAAACTTTGACACCGGAAGAACAGATAAAAGAGACCTTCCGAACACTCCGGAATCGTGAAAATAAGGAGGTACGTGATACGGTAAGTAAACGGACTACGAAAAATCCACAAAAACATTTCTTGTCAGTGTTGGAATATTTAGAGAATTAGGAAAATAATAAACTTCCTGGAAGCGTACCTTGGTGGGCACAAGACACCAGGGCATGCCTGGCTTGCCAGGTGCGCCTAGGTGGGTTGGGCCCACCTCGGGTACCTTCTGGACTCTAATTTTCTTCCGTTTGCTTGTTTTCCAAAATAAAAAAATCTTTATATACCCCCTGAACCTATTGACCACCGTATCATGGAGAAATCTTCTGTTTTCGTTCCTTGCTGTTTTATGTTAGATCCCATCTACCATGTCCTCTTCAGGCTCCTCCAAGGATAAGTTCTTCAAGAACATCATCAACCCATATTTGCGGGAAGTGGTGCAGCACCCTCAGGTCATCCAGATGCATGAGGGGGTGCTTCACCTCCGCGATGTGGTAGGCCCCAAGGGGACGGGAACCATGGAGGCCAGGCTTGAAGCTATGAAGCATGAAGTCTTTCGGTGCAAGGGGATGGTAGAGGGTGGAGTCAATGCTAATCACCTCATGATCACGGACCTTTCACGTGATCTCAAGGTGGATGGCAAGCCCATGAAGTACATCATCTTCACCCTCAATGAGCAAATTAACTTCCTCCAGAGCTAGATCTACAATCCCCAAAACCAAGTCTTTGAATATGCGGCGAGGTTTAAAGGTATGAGTTTGGCTGCCAGTTGCAGGACCCGTAAGACTCACTCCTCCTCTTATGATGGTGGACCTCTGCCATGGAAACCTGAGGACAAGACCTCTACTTCACCACCACCTTCTTCTTCATCACCAAAAGAAAATTGCGTATTGGGTATGGGCACTCCCCTTGGCTTCCGCCAAGCTTGGGGGAGGTGCCCCGATATCGTATCAACCGCACTATCTTTTGCCTTTACTTATTTTAGTTCAATCTTTTGCTTTAGATGAATAAAAGTTTAGTTTGATCATTTATTTTCGAGAGTTTGCTTCGTGATCTATCTTTGTAATCATGTGCGAGATATATAATAAAGTTTAGTTTGAGTTTTTTCTTTCTTTACTTTGATGTTGCAATAAAAAGAAAGGAAATAAATAAAAAGAAAGGAAATAGATCAAGAAGATCATATACTAATCTTATGGTAGGTGATGACACCACATACGGAAAAGTATAAGTAGAAAATTTTATTCGAGATTGACAAACATAGCATTGGTCAATGGTGCAACTCATGAAAGAATTAATAAGGGAAGAGAACATTCACATATAAATATACTATCCTAGAAATCTTTTGTGATTGTGAGCCCGCATCAAAATATTATATGCCAAAATGGTTGATGTTAGATAAGGAAGCCAACTTAATGACTTATGTTTGTTCATATTCACATAGAAGTTATATTGTCATATATCCTTCAACATGTGGTGGTTGCCCCCTATCTTTGCTAGCCAAAAACTCTGCACTAAGTAGAGATACTACTTGTGCATCCAAAAACCCTTAAACCCAAATCTTATTTTCAAGAGTCCATCATACCTACCTAGGGATTGAGCAAGATCCCTCAAATAAGTTGTCATCGGTGCAATAAGGCAATAAAAATTGCTTCTAAAAGTGTGAGATAATTTAGTGTAAGAGAAAATTGAGTGTTGTACGAACTTGTGATGGTGAAAAATAAAAGTGATAGACTGCATAATAAAGGTCGCCATCACAAGGGGCAATACAATTGGACGTTCTTTTGCACTAAGGGGTTGAGCATACAAACAAATAAGCGCATGGTAACCTCTGCTTCCCTCTGCGAAGGGCCTATCTTTAACTATTATGTATTTACTTTTATGCAAATATTCAAAGTTTTTCTCTATATTCCATTTTATTTTTATATTTTGGCAAGCATCATGTGGTGAGGAAAGATCTAGGCACATATGTCCAGTTGAATATGGGTAGCATGAGTTATTATTGTTGACATCACTCTTGAGGTGAATATGTTGGGAGGAAAAACTATAAGAACCTACCTTTCTATGTGTCCGGTTGAAAAATTTTACTCATGCGTATGCGGTGATTGTTACCAATCATAGAAGACTATATGATGGCTCGGTATGTGAACTTGCCTAAAGGCTCCGATACGTGACCCTTCCTGAAAAGATGATGAATTGTACTTGCAAAGTTGACTAAGAACATAGTTTGTTGGTTTCTAATAGAGTTTTTGCTTTATACTTCGGTTGTGTGATGAATTGTCACATATTCATAATAAGTATACGATAAAAGTTCTATGATAAGAGTCTTATGTTTAAGTTTGTTGTTGTTATAATATTCAACATGATGCTTCCATGTCCATATTTTGTTTTTATCGACACCTCTCTCTCTAAGCATGTAGACATGTTTTTCGATTTCTATTTTCGCTTGAGTACATGTGAGGTCTAACCTTGGAGGAGTTGATACGTCCATTTTGCATCATGTTTTCCTAATGTTATATGATGCAAAATGGACATAAAATATAGACCTCTAAAATGGAAATCTAGACCTGTAAAATCTACATTAGGCTACCTATTATGCACAACTCCAAACAAGCTAAAACTTCACGGAGAATTTTTATGGAATATATGATGAATATTGGAGCAAATAAGTACAAGACGAGGCCGACCAGGTGGGCACAACCCACCTGGGCGTGCCTGAGAGCCCAAGCGTGCCCTGCTGGGTTGTGCTCACCCAGTCCCACCTCCGGTGCCCATCTTCTGGTATATAAGTCATTTTGACCAAGAAAAAAAATAAGGAGAGGACTTTCGGGATGGAGCGCCGCCGTCTCGGGGCGGAACTTGGTGTAACATCCCAAATTTTCAATTTGGAATGTTATACACTAGATCATCATTGCACATCATATTTATTGCATTTTGGTTGATCCTAGAAATTTTTCGCAACTCAAGGACCCTCGGATAGAGTTGGGGATTTCGTTATTTTCATAATTGAGTTGTCTCAAATTTTGAAAATAGGATCATTTGATTTTATTTATTTTATCTTCAATAATTTCTATTACAAAAATATGAGAGAGGGAATAAAATTACTTTCCCAAAATATAGAAATATTGAGGGTTTAATAATAAATCAAATAAGATTTTATCCCAGAATTTTTTTCGCTATTTTATTTGAATTTAGGAAAAATGCGCGTTTTTCAAAATTGCACTTAGGCCCCAAATAAATGTTCACTTTGTCCGTCTTGATTTTAGAAGTCAGGGAAAATTTATTTCGGGATTTTTGGAGTCCGTTTAGTATCTCTTTTATTTGTTTTTCTGCGCGTTATTATTTAAAAAAACGCGAACCGACTCCGTGTCGTACCCGAGCGGGACTCCGGCCGGGGCAGCCCTTATAAGCCGCCGCCCCGGGCCCGAGCCAGCCCAGCCCGAGCCGCCCCAAACCACTGCTATATAAACCGCGCCTTATTCTTTTTTTTATCAGCTCGGTTTTACTTCGGTTTATTCTATTTTGCGAGCGTTCGCTCGATTCGTGCGTTTTAACGAACGTGTTCGTCGTCTAGATCCAGTTAACGAACGTTCGTTCATTAAACTATTCATCGTTTTTCTTTTTCTCGGATTAAATCCGCAATTTTTCTGATCGCGATTTCTGATCCGATTTTCATTTTAGTTTATCTTTTCGCTCGTTTATCGGAATCAGGCGATTCAAGCACCTGGAATTTCGTCTCAAAACCCTTTTTCCGTTTAACCAACTTAAACAAGTTTTTTCTTCTGTAAAAATTGCCTTAGATCCATAATAGTAAATGAAGCCTGTTTCTTTTGCCGTTTGTTTTTCGTTGCTTCGTTCGATTTGATTCTTTTTGCCAATCGGAGTTCTTAAGTTGAACCTTCTGGTTAGATCTCTTATTTGACTTTTACCTGTGCATTAGTTGTGTACTTATTGTATGCTTGTTTTTTTGCGATAGAGTACCTGGAGTGCGCCGCTTGTTACTTCGAATCGCTAGGTTTCCCGGATCATCAGCAAGGCAAGTAACACTTTGATCATACCTTCTACTACCCAGTTTTATTGCATTAGATCAATCCTTACACATTGCATGATTAGGATCTAATTAAATTGTGGGTTTGGGAAGTAGTTAAGGTAGTACCTATTACCTGTTTGTTATCAAACCTTTGGGAGTTACTTCTACGTTTGCTTATTATTGCTATGTTATGCTAGTAGACGTGGATTGGGTGAGTGATATCCATGACAGATGTGAGATTTTTAAATCAATGGTTTATCTAAGGTGGCAACTTAAATACACATCTGGGTGGATTGAGGCACCTGGGTATTCCAAGATTCCCTGTTTTCTTTTGGACCGCCACCCAGGTTCAAAGGGATCATGAGATTATTCATGCTAGAAACTTCCGTGTGCAGCCACAAGTTATTATTGGCTCTAGCATAGTTGACTAAGTCGTGCGAACTCTTACAGTGGCAGACTAGCAGATGTAGGGGATGTAGGTGGTACGGTCTACCCATCGTAAGGTGCTAGTGCTTCTGAAAGACTATGTCTCAGTCATCCGTTTCTCAAACACCGTGTAGTGCGAGAAACCAAATGGAGGCGATCGAGTCTTGTGGGGAAAAGTGCGCAAACCTCTGCAGAGTGTATAAACTAATCATGGTTAGCCGTGTCCCCAGTTATGGACATCTTGAGTACCTAGTACATGAATTATCATGTGAATCTCATCATGTTACTATAATTAATGTTGTTGGGATTTAATGATGATTATTTTAATTGGGATTGAGGATGCTGTCAACCATTCTCAATATTTAACAACCACCATAATAGTTAAATAAATTTATTCCTTTGTAGTAGCGAAAAATTGGCTTTACGCAAAACTGTAACCATAGAGCTTTTCCACGAGTCAAATATGCATGTAGAATAGCTGTGTCTTTCCATTATTCTCTATGTGTTACCTTGCCAGCATATTCCATGTGCTGACCCGTTTTCGGGCTGCAACGTTAATGTTGCAGACTTTTCAGACGACGATTAAGGAGTTTTAGGTCGTGGTTCTATACTCACTGATGCCGTTGGAGTTGATGGACTCACTTATCTTCCAAGCTTTCCGCTGTTATCGTTATTAGATGGCCTTAAGCCATATTTATTGTAATAAGTTCTCTATTGAGACACTCGATGTAATAAGTGTGTGATTGCTACTCTGTTATAAACCCTTCAAGTACTGTGTGGTGTCAGCATTACTGATCCAGGGATGTAACCGGAGCACAGAGATTGGACCGTTTGAGGTTTGGTTGCTACAAGATGGTATCAGAGCACACGCTGACTGTATGACACGACCACTAAGCTAAAGACCTAGATCACTACTCACTCTCTTCTCTTCTGACCTCTCATCTTTTCTACTCTTTAGGATGGCGGATGCAAGGAACAAGTTCACGCAACCAGATGAAGATACCCCTTTTGGACGTAACTTGAAGGAAGTCACTAGATATCTGAACATAGGAGTACCAAGCTTCACCGGAACCTACAACGCCACTTTACCTGAAGAAGAGCGCTGGATGATTCAAGTTCAAGTTCCAGGAAGGACGTTCATGCCAGTCACCGAGCCCATAGAATTTTCCTTTGATGCACCAACTTGGAGTCTAGGAAAGAGCATGGCAGCTCACATCGCCATGGGACGCATTGGAGAAGTCTACCGCAATGATCTCAAGGATACCATCTACCAGATTTGTGGGCGCCGAGATGAGCACTGGGAGATGATCAGCACCATAAAGGATAGATCAATTGCAGCTTTTATCGAGGAGTTAAACTAGCACATTCGACGTCAGGAGAACCAGATGTGCGCCGACATGATAGGCCTAAAGAAGGCAAGGACAGGAATCAAGGAACTGGAGGAAGAACTCAAAGCTACACGTGAAGATTATGAAGAGGAAATCGAAGTATTAGTGGGGAATAATGACGATCTGATCAAGAAGATTGGAATATTTATGGGAGGCCCTATGCCAGTAGATGAAGATGAAGAACCCAAGGAGATTCGCCCGGAAGACTACATCATCATCGATGACACCGACTCGGATCCAGATGATAGCGATGATGACTATGTTGATGAAGCTGGAGCAGATATCATGGAGTCTGCAACTGACGAATATTTCTAGTAGACCACCTCATCAGTAGTAGTAGTCCACCATGTAAATATAGTAGTCCGAGCACTTTTGCGATAGTTAGATCGATTGTATGCCCCTGTTTGATTGAATGAAGTGAATTGTTTGCTTTTGCCTCATGTGCATATGGGTAGTGTTTTCTCTTTAGACCCCCTCTATTCTTAAATCCCATCTTTTCTAAACCCTCAGATGCCTCCGAGACATGACCCCGGATTTACCTTTCCACCAGAGCTCACCCAGTTGATCCAGCAGCAGAACACATTGATGTAGTTACTAGTCCAGAATCAGAATCAGGGGAACAACAACAACAACCCACCACCACATGTTGATCACTTAGCCCGTTTTCTTAGGCTGAATTTGCCGGTGTTTTCCAGTAGCACCGAGCCAATAGTAGCAAATGATTGTCTCCGCAAGACAGCTAGAGAGTTGACCACAGCAGGATGCACTAATGCGGAGAAGGTGAAGTTTGCTGCACATCAGCTTGAAGGACCCTCAGCATCATGGTGGGAGAATTTCACAGCCACTTTCCTTGTTGATACTATCACATGGGACCAGTTTCAGCAGGCTTTTCGAACTGCCCATGTTTCAGCAGGAGCTATGGCCATGAAGAAGCGAGAGTTTCGCAACTTGCGCCAAGGAGGACAGACAGTGGGCCAGTATGTGGAGGACTTTAGTAAATTAGCACGTTATGCCCCAGATGACGTTGCTACGGATGCAGCAAAGCAGGAGAAGTTTCTGGAAGGACTGAATGATGAGTTGAGCATGCAGTTGATGGTAGCAACCTTCAACAACTACCATGAGTTGGTAGATCATGCTCTTATGATTGAAGGGAAGCAACAGCAAATTGAAAATCGTAAGAGGAAGTATGCACAAGGAAAGTACAATTCAGGAGCTCAGCAGAAGCCACTTTTTACCCCTAGACCGGGAGGACATTTTCACCATACCCATGGAGGAGGTAGCTCTCACAATCACAATGGCCCCAAGAATGGTAATGGGAATGGAGGAAGCAACGGCCAGAACCGCACCAACCCATCAACCCCAGCCAAGAAAGACCTGAGCCAAGTCACTTGCTTTAAGTGCCAGAAGACCGGACATTATGCCAATGAATGTCCTGAATCACATAATGGAAATGGCAATGGAAGCTCTGGGAAGAAGCCGAACCCTTTCAACAGGGGCAGGTGAACCACGTTAATGTGGAGGAGGTTGAAGAGCAGCCAGATGCAGTAATCGGTAAGTTTTTGGTTAAGTCATTTACTGCACTCGTTCTTTTCGATACTGGTGCATCGCATTCATACATATCAAGGGGATTTGTGGATAAGTATAAACAGCCAACCCAAGCCCTTATGTCACCCATGTTAGTAACCTCGCCTGGAGCAGAATATATGGCTAGTCTATGGTGTGATCGGTTACCATTAAGGATTGGTAACTATGTTTTTCCCTCGGACCTAATAGTATTGGAATCCCAAGGATTGGATGTGATATTAGGCATGGATTGGTTATCAAATTATGAAGGGAATATTGAATGTGCTAGTAAGTCAATTTTGCTTACCACCCCAGAAGGGAGAAGGATCAAGTATGTATCCCGACATGTGCCAAAGAGGACTCAAATAAATTGTTTAACCGGAGTTGTGCAGGAGGAAGTACCAGTAGTGAAGGATTTCCCTGAAGTATTTCCAGAAGAGTTGCCAGGCATGCCACCGGATAGAGATATTGAGTTTTTGATTGAGCTATTGCCAGGCACAGGGCCAATATCAAAGAGACCATATAGGATGCCTGCAAAGGATTTGGTGGAAATTAAGAAGCAAATTAAGGAGTTACTGGATAAAGGTTATATTCGCCCAAGTTCTTCACCTTGGGGATCGCCAGTACTTCTAGTGGAGAAGAAGGATGGATCGTTAAGGATGGTTGTCGATTATTGAGGATTGAATGAAGTAACCATCAAGAACAAGTACCCACTACCAATGATCAATGATCCGTTTGACCGATTGCAAGGAGCTAAGGTATTTTCCAAGATCGATCTGCGATCAGGATACCACCAGTTGAAGATTCGGGAACAGTATATACCCAAGACGGCTTTTACCACCAGGTATGGGCTGTACAAGTATACTGTTATGTCATTTGGTCTGACTAACGCACCTGCATATTTTCTGAACATGATGAACAAGGTGTTTATGGAGTTCTTGGATAAGTTCGTCGTAGTGTTCATTGATGATATCCTGGTTTACTCAAAGAATGAAGAGGAGCATAAGGAACATTTGCGTTTGGTTCTTGGAAAGCTCAGAGAACATCAATTATATGCCAAATTTAGCAAATGTGAGTTTTGGTTGAAGGAAGTTGGATTTCTCGGACACGTTATATCCGGAGAAGGTATAGCAGTAGATCCCACTAAAGTTGATACCGGGACCAAGTGGGAAGCACCAACCACCGTGGGAGAGATCCGGAGTTTTCATGGACTCGCAGGATAGTACCGGAGGTTTATTGAGAATTTCTCAAAGATTGCGAAGCCTATGACTGAGTTGTTGAAGAAGGATACCAAGTTCATATGGACGGAGGAATGTGAGGCTAGTTTTTAGGAGTTGAAGAAACGTTTGGTTACTTCACCAGTGTTGATTTTGCCAGACCAGACCAAGGATTATGAGGTGTATTGCAACGCTTCACGACGAGGACTTGGAGCAGTGCTTATGCAGGAAGGGAGAGTTGTTTCATATGCCTCATGATAGCTTAAGCCTCATGAGTTGTATTATGCTACGCACGATTTGGAGTTAGCAGCCGTAGTGCATGCACTGAAGACTTGGAGACATTTTCTGATTGGAAACCATTGCGAAGTGTATACGGATCATAAGAGTTTGAAGTATATTTTCACACAGAAGGAGTTGAACCTCAGACAAAGGAGATGGTTGGAGCTCATCAAGGATTATGATATGAAATTGCATTATCACCCCGGAAAGGCTAACGTAGTAGCTGACGCATTAAGCCGTAAGAGCCATGTCAAAACCCTAATGATGGGAGAATTACGAAGGGAGTTAGCCAAAAATCTTCAAGAGTTATGTTTAGAAATAGTTTCAAGAGGCTATGCAACAGCATTGGAGATTCAGTCTACATTGATGGATAAAATCAGAGAAGCCCAAAGGATTGACAAGGATATTGCTTCTATTAAGGAGAAAATTAGCAAAGGAAAAGCTAAGGGATTTCGTGAGGATGAGCATGATACCTTATGGTTTGAAGACCGTGTCTATGTACCAAATGATCCGGAGATTAGAAAGCTAATTATGCAAGAGACCCATGATTCACCATATTCGATTCACCCAGGAAATACCAAGATGTATTTGGATTTGAAGGATATTTTCTGATGGACCGGAATGAAGAAGGATATTGCGGAGTACGTAGCAGTTTGTGATGTATGTCAGAGAGTGAAGGTAGAGCATTAGAAGCCAGCAGGATTGCTACAACCATTGCCAATAACCGAATGGAAGTGGGATAAGCTAGGCATGGATTTTGTTACAGGTTCAGGCTATGACTCGATATGGGTTGTAGTCGACCGTTTGACAAAAGTAGCTCATTTCATTCCAGTGAAGACTACCTATACCAGTGCAAAGTTGGCAAAGATACACATGACCAGGATCGTATGTCTGCATGGAGTTCCAAGGAACATTGTATCAGATAGAGTAACCCAGTTTACTTCAAAGTTCTGGAATCAGTTGCATGAGACTTTGGGAACCAGACTAGAGTTTAGCACAACTTTCCACCCGCAGACAGATGGACAGACTAAGAGAGTCAACCAGATCTTGGAGGATATGCTAAGAGCTTGTGCGCTAGATTACGGATCTAGTTGGGACGAGAATTTGCTGTATGCAGAATTCTCTTACAACAATAGCTATCAATCCAGTTTGAAGATGGCCCCTTTTGAAGCCTTGTACGGAAGGAGGTGCAGGACACCGTTGTCGTGGGACGAAGTTGGAGACCGCCAGTTGTGTAGACCTGATTTGATTAAGGAGTCTGAACATAAGGTGAAGTTGATTCGCGATAGGCTCAAGGTAGCCCAGTCCAAGAAGAAGAGCTACGCAGATTCTAAACGCAAGGAGACAATTTACGAAGTCGGAGACCGAGTTTATCTTCGAGTATCTCCACTACGAGGAGTTAAGCGTTTTGGAGTTAAGGGAAAGTTAGCGCCACGTTTTGTAGGACCATATCAAGTTTTGGAACGTATGGGAGAAGTGGCCTACAAGTTGGAATTGCCTGAAGGATTGTCAGGAGTTCATGATGTATTCCACGTTTCCCAGTTGATGAGGTGCCATGCGGAGATGGCTGATATACCACTAAGAGATATAGTGCCATTGGAAGCGATTCAGTTGGACAGTGATTTGACCTATGAGGAGAAACCCGTTAAGATTCTTGAGTATGCCAGCCGAGTAACCCGCAGCAAGGTTATCAAGTTTTGCAAAGTTCAGTGGAGCCACCACACGGAGGATGAAGCCACCTGGGAGCGAGAGGAAGATTTGCTGAAGGACCACCCTCACCTATTTTCTAGCCAACCCGAATCTCGAGGGCGAGATTCATCTTATGGGGGGTAGGTTTGTAACATCCCAAAATTTCAATTTGGAATGTTATACACTAGATCATCATTGTATATCATATTTATTGCATTTTGGTTGATCCTAGAAATTTTTCGCAACTCAAGGACCCTCGGAGAGAGTTGGGGATTTCATTATTTTCATAATTCAGTTGTTTCAAATTTTGAAAATAGGATCATTTGATTTTATTTATTTTATCTTCAATAATTTCTATTACAAAAATATGAGAGAGGGAATAAAATGACTTTCCCAAAATATAGAAATATTGAGGGTTTAATAATAAAATCAAATAAGATTTTATCCCGGAATTTTTTTCGCTATTTTATTTGAATTTAGGAAAAATGCGCGTTTTTCAAAATTGCATTTAGGCCCCAAATAAATGTTCACTTTGTCCGGCTTGATTTTAGAAGTCAGGGAAAATTTATTTCGGGATTTTTGGAGTCAGTTTAGTATCTCTTTTATTTCTTTTTCTGCGCGTTATTATTTAAAAAACGCGAACCGACTCCGGGCCGTACCCGAGCGGGGCCCGAGCCAGCCCAGCCCGAGCCGCCCCAAACCCAGGGCAGCCCTTATAAGCCGCCGCCCGGGGCCCGAGCCAGCCCAGCCCGAGCCGCCCCAAACCCTAGCGCACGATCCGTGCCAACGCCCGACCCGCGCCGCCGCCTCGCCGGACCCGCCGCCCGAGGTAGCCGCCGTCGCCGGCGGTTTTCCAGGGTTTTTTTTTTGAATAGCCACGGTTTAATTTTTTTATCAGCTAGGTTTTACTTCGGTTTATTCTATTTAGCGAGCATTCGCTCGATTCGTGCGTTTTAACGAACGTGTTCGTCGTTTAGATCCAGTTAACGAACATTCGTTCGTTAAACTATTCGTCGTTTTTCTTTTTCTCGGATTAAATCCGCGATTTTTCTCATCGTGATTTCTGATCCGATTTTCGTTTTAGTTTATCTTTTCGCTCGTTTATCGGAATCGGGCGATTCAAGCGCCTGGAGTTTCGTCTCGAAACCCTCTTTCCATTTAACCAACTTAAACAAGTTTTTGCTTCTGTAAAAATTGCCTTAGATCCAGAATAGTAAACGAAGCCTGTTTCTTTTGCCGTTTGTTTTTCGTTGCTTCGTTCGATTTGATTCTTTTTGCCAACCGGAGTCCTTAAGTTGAACATTCTGGTTAGATCTCTTATTTGAGTTTTACCTGTGCATTAGTTGTGTACTTATTGTATGCTTGTTTGTTTGCGATAGAGTACCTGGAGTGCGTCGCTTGTTACTTCGAATCGCTAGGTTTCCTGGATCATCAGCAAGGCAAGTAACACTTTGATCATACCTTCTACTACCCAGTTTTATTGCATTAGATTAATCCTTAAACATTGCATGATTAGGATCTAATTAAATTGTGGGTCTGGGAAGTAGTTGAGGTAGTACCTATTACCTGTTTATTATCAAACCTTTGGGAGTTACTTCTACGTTTGCTTATTATTGCTATGCTATGCTAGTAGACGTGGATTGCGTGAGTGATATCCATGACAGATGTGAGATTTTTAAATCAATGGTTTAACAAAGGTGGCAACTTAAATACACATCTGGGTGGATTGAGGCACCTGGGTATTCCAGGATTGCCTGTTTTCTTTTGGACCGCCACCCAGGTTCAAAGGGATCATGAGATTATTCATGCTAGAAACTTTCATGTGCAGCCACAAGTTATTATGGGCTCTAGCATAGTTGACTAAGTCGTGCGAACTCTTACAGTGGTAGACTAGCAGATGTAGGGGATGTAGGTGGTACGGTCTACCATTGTAAGGTGCTAGTGCTTCTGAAAGACTATGTCTCGGTCATCCGTTTCTCAAACACCATGTAGTGCGAGAAACCAAACGGAGGCGATCGAGTCTTGTGGGGAAAAGTGCGCAAACCTCTGCAGAGTGTATAAACTAATCATGGTTAGCCGTGTCCCCGGTTATGGGCATCTTGAGTACCTAGTACCTGGATTATCATGTGAATCTCATCATGTTACTATAATTAATGTTGTTGGGATTTAATGATGATTATTTTAATTGGGATTGAGGATGATGTCAACCATTCTCAATGTTTAACAACCACCATAATAGTTAAATAAATTTATTCCTTTGTAGTAGGGAAAAATTTCCTTTAAGCAAAACTGTAACCATAGAGGTTTTCCACTAGCCAAATATGCATGTAGAATAGCTGTGTCTTTCCATTATTCTCTATGTGTTACCTTGCCAACATATTCCATGTGCTGACCCGTTTTCGGGCTGCAACGTTAATGTTGCAGACTTTTCAGATGATGATTCAGGAGTTTTAGGTCATGGTTCTATACTCACTGATGCTGTTGGAGTTGATGGACTCACTTATCTTCCAAGCTTTCCGCTGTTATCGTTATTAGATGGCCATAAGCCATATTTATTGTAATAAGTTCTCTATTGAGACACTCGATGTAATAAGTGTGTGATTGCTACTCTGTTATAAACCCTTCAAGTACTGTGTGGTGTCAACATTAATAATCCAGGGATGACACCGGAGCACAGAGATTGGACCATTTGAGGTCTGGTCGCTACACTTGGGCAGGAGCACTTTTGCCCTCAAGCGGAGCGATTCCAATTGGGAACTTCCCTCCCGAAGGGGGAAATCATCGTCATCATCATCACCAACAAATCTCCCATCTTGGGGAGGGCTATCTCCATCAACATATTCAACAGCACCATGTCATCTCAAACCCTAGTTCATCTCTTGTGTTCAATCTTCTTACAGGAACTATAGATTGGTGCTTGTGCGTGACTAGTAGTGTTGATTACATCCTGTAGTTGAGTAGTACATGGTTTATTTGGTGGAAGATTATATGTTCAGATCCAATATGCTATTTAATACCCCTCTAATCTTGAGCATGATTATCATTTGTGAGTAGTTACTTTTGTTCTTGAGGTCACAGGAGAAATTATGTTGGAAGTAATCATTTGAACTTGATATGTGTTCGATATTTTGATAGTATGTATGTTGTGATTCCCTTAGTGATGTCATGTGAACGTCGACTACATGACACTTCACCATATTTGGGCCTAAGGGAATGCATTGTGGATTTGCAATTAGATGATGGGTTGCGAGAGTGAAAGAAGCTTAAACCCCAGTTTATGCGCTACTCCGTAAGGGACTAATTGGATCTAAAAGTTTAATGCTATGGTTAGCATTTATTCTTAATACTTTTCTCATAGTTGCAGATGCTTGCGGGAGGGTTAATCATAAGTAGGAGGTTTGTTTAAGTAAGAACAACACCTAATCACCGGTCCACCCATATATCAAATTATCAAAGTAGCGAAGACGAATCATATCAACATGGTGAAAGTGACTAGATGAAATTCCCATGTACCCTCAAGAACGCTTTGCTTATTATAAGAGACCGTTTTGGCCTGTCCTTTGCCTCAAAAGGATTGGGCTACCTTGCTGCACTTTTGCTACTATTATCGTTACTTGCTCATTATAAATTATCTTGCTATCAAACTACTCTGGTACTTACAATTTCTACACTTGCAGACATTACCTTGCTGAAAACCACTTGTCATTTCCTTCTGCACCTCATTGGGTTCGACACTCTTACTTATCGAAAAGAGCTACAATTGACCCCCTATACTTGTGCGTCATCGGTGTGCACCACTTCTCTTCGTGAGAGTACAATATACTACGCCCAAACAACATTCGCCACAAGAGCAATAGTATAAGAGTGTGACATGTGAGTTAAAATAAAGGGTGCGATATGTCTTTTATTTTTTAGAAGTTATGAGGGTAGGGTGTCAAGAGCACATATGTGTGTGTCGTCTACCGATAGATAGATGGTGGGTGCGAGAGTACTTGGGAGAGTCATGACTCATGAGGGTGTGTGTGCGCATGAGTGATAGGTGGCACGTATCAATGCAATGCATGTGTCCATAAATCATATCTGACAAATGTTCGCCACAAGCCATTTCCTGACGAACGCCGAAAGAACTGTTAGATCGCCATCCAACAATGTCAGTTTTGCCATGGCATTTAGCAGAATAGCCACCCTCCGATACACAAATCTTCCATGAGTGTTAGCAACTATCGTATGCTCCTCCCTCTGTTCCAAAATGTAGTGCACATAGCTTTATTGAAAATTCAAACCTTGCAAACTTTCACTGAGTTTTCGCATACCAAAATGCACATATATAATACCCAATATATATCATTTCATTCATCTTCCAGAGGTAACTATAAAGATGGGGGAGGAGTGTACAAAGAAAGACCGTCATATCACATACAGCACTTTCGACCATCCTTTGGTGTGGAGGAATATCATATAAACTCTATATGATATGATTTTTATAGGAATTTTTCCTTTAGAAAAAATTGGTTCATAGGAATAGATTCATATACTCCACATTTCAAAGGGAATAAACATGATATGATTTTTATCTATACCCATATATAGTGTGCGAATAACATTGAAACATGGTTGTTGGATGAAGACAATCCGATGGTGCAGAGATGGCGAATCCGAGCACTATTGGCCGTTGGATATCATCTACATTCCACTAGATTCTGCTACATGTCCAATCTAGAAGTCTCCATGGTTGAACTTAAGCATAATGCATAAACCTCAAAACACAAGCACTTCTCCTTTGTTCTAAAATGTTTCGTATCATAATTGCCCAAAGTTTTTTTCTAGTTGAATTGCCATTATTTGTTTTTACTTTCTATTTTACAACGCACAATTCCATGAATCTTAAAATAGATTACCTTTTTTATAAAAACTAATTGATTTTGAATGAGATGAATATAAGAATTAAACGAATGTCCACATCATGCATATATTACTCAAAGCTTAGATGATATTGTGTGGTATTCATTCATAATTTGGTTGCCAAATCTCATGTGTGCAATGCACATGTACCTTACTAGTAGGTTTAGAGCCACTTGGTTCATATGAATGGATTCCTATACTCCCACAATTTCAAAGGAAAATAAACATTAGCCTACATTCAACAGAAAATTTCCTATGATGTGAACCAAATGACATCTCTTTTCTAATCCCTCGTCATAGGAATTGAGATACATGTCATGTCTCGATTCAATATAAAAGTTCCTATGATGTGAACCAAATGACATCTCTTTTCCAATCCCTACTCATACGAATTCAGATAATGTCATCTCTTTCCCTACAATGTCCATATCTATTCCTAGCTAGTACAACCCACTAGCTTTTTTTTTCTGGACATGCAACTATGGCACATGAACACGTCATGCATGCAAGTCATAAATCACATTGCTTTTGTACTCTATGAATGCAAGCACCACATCATCAATTCATGCATGTTACTCATAAGTTATTTCTTGCATTAGATTTTGTATTGACAATATATGCAGTTCACATTCACATTTTTGTTAGAAATGTCATTCTTTTAACTGCAATTCATTTTTTCTCTTTGTATTACATTTTCATTTTATTTTCATTCTAAGCATACATTCACTTCCCATTAGTTATAGATGTTTTTAGAGGAACTTTTTATGCATTATTTTGAGTAGCAAACTCCACGCAGCCGAGGGTATATCAAAATTCGGGTCCCAATGCATCATTGCGTTTCGGTTGAACCTACGTCCACAATTTTCTTCAAGAGGATGAGGGAGAAGAGGATTTGTAGTGGAGGCTGCTACCCTAGGGCGCCCTAGGTAGCTGTCGCACGCATCATTTGTTTTCTTCTTTCTTTATGCTCTTGTGCCCTAGAATGAAATTATGGTTGCTTCGTTCGTCCAGCTTTGTGATTTGACCCCTCATCGCTCATTAACTACTATTGCGATGCTAGGACCAGGGTGCCTCAAAGTCCAACCACCCGTCTGAACTATAATTTGGTGCATCGCATGTGGAACAAGATGGTGGATGTCACGCTCAATATGCGACACTATCCTAAAGAGACTCGAAGGTCCCACAAAGGATAGAACCGCATATTGACACATTTTTGCAAGGTGGATATCATTACATCAAATCATTACATAATAGTTGGGGATACATACAAGGCATACAAATTCCGCCATAATACAAAAATACATCATACATAGAACAACATCCGACTACGGATGAAACACAAACAAAAGCTCAAACGACATCCACCCTGCTAGCCTAGGCTACCGACCAGGAACCTATCCCTCGAACGAAGAAGAAGCAGAACAAGAACTCCAAAAACAATAAACATCGCTCTCATGCCATGATCATTGCATTACCTGTACCTGCAACGGGTGTTGTAGTAATCCGTGAGCCACGAGGACTCAGCAATCCCATTACAATGGGTATCAAGACTAGCCAAGCTTAATGGGTATGGAAGGGGTAAACTAGTGAGGTTGCAGCAGCGACTAAGCAAAATATGGTCGCTAACTGACAAATACAATAATCAGATGAGAAACTATGCAACAGTCGCCAACTAGTAACGATCAATAAGTGATCCTGAACTACTTACGGTAAAACATATCCCAACCGTGTTCTCTTCTAGAACTTCCCCGAAAGGAGACCCTCATAGTTACACAACACGGTTAGTGTATTTTAGTTGAGTTTACTTCAAGTCTTCTACAATCCGATATTAACAAATTCCCATCTGCCACATAACCGCGGGCACGGCTCTCGAAAGTTTAAACCCTGCAGGGGTGGCCCAACTTAGCCCATGACAAGTCACGATCCGTGGAGACAATCCTCCATCGTGGGACACCTGATCAGACTCGGAATCCTGGTGCGCAAGACATTTCGACAATGATAAAACTAGTCCCGCAGACTGCCCGAATGTGCCGACAAATCCCGATAGGAGCTGCACATATCTCGATCTCAGGGCACACCGGATGGGCAAGACGTCGGGTTGGCTGAGACCCTCGTTGCCCAGGGGCACTGTACATCGCCCTGTTTGGACCAACACTCAGAGGAGCACTGGCCCGGGGGTTGAATTAGAAATCCATGGGGGCCGGCAAGTCCCTATGCAAGTTTTAGTTGTTATTAGGCAAATGGTAAAACCAATTTTGGGCTTTGCTGGAAGAGTTTTATTTAAAGCGAACTGTCAAGAGGGTCCCATACCCCTCATCATGTTAGGGATGCAAAATCAAGGAACATATCACCGGTATGATGGAAACTAGGGCGGCAAGAGTGGAACAAAACACCAGGCATAAGGCCGAGCATTCCACCCTTTACCAACTATATATGTGCATTAATTTAAATAAGAGATTTTGTGACATCCCAAAATATCCATGTTCCAACATGGAACAACCCGCAACTGCACCTCCAACTGCAACTAGCAACGCTATAAGATGGGTTGAGCATAGGGGTAACATAGCCAAACAATGGTTTGCTAGGGAGGGTGAAAAGGTTAGAGGCTTTCATGGCAATTTGGCAGGCTTGATAAATAATTAGTAGGTAGCGCGACATAGCGATAGCATCGAGACAACCAGCATAGCAAATATAGTAGTGAGATCCAAGGTGACGGTCATCTTTCCTGAAATTCCGCTAGGAAGAAGAACGAGTCCATGAAGTAGACAAACCGACGTAGTCGAGCGGATCCTCACAATAGCAACGAAACAGGAACTATCAAGACGGAGCACAACTGGAAAGTAGCAAACAACATGGTAAACAGACAACACATAAACAAGACATGATGCTCAACCAAGTCTGATGCACGAGAAGGCTATATGATGCTACTCATGGCAAGGGATGATGCATACAAGAACAATTCCGGTAAGTCCTCATATGACAATTTTGAAATTGGTCCAGAACTGATTAAAACACAATGTTGAAGTTGATAAACATCAAGTTAAAGTGCACCAAGATTATCTACACGGTTTTCTAGTCAAGTAACATATAAAGTTTGTTTAATTAGGAGCTACGGCCTAGAAGATATGAGCAAAATAAGTTACACATGGCATTTATGCAAATGCAAGCAAAACAACATCACAAACACTCCAAAACATGGATGCAACAAGTCATGATGAAACTACATGCAAAACCAAGCAAGTTTCATATAGAGCACACTCCAAACGGAGCAACAGTTCAACACATACACTCAATACAAGATTCAAACACAATCTGCCCAAAACAGAAACTAAGCACTTTGCAATCAAGGAAACAACATGCTACAGGAATCATAAGGACACAAACTTGACATGCACTCAAAGTACAGGTTACAAACTTCAAATCACATTTAAGGTTCAGGTTCATAGGCATCAAAATTAATGCAAGATGATCAATTGAAGAAGCAACTTAATAACACAGATTATGAATTAGTGAAAAACAAGGAATATGCATGAGCAGGAATAACATGTTGACATGTTGGAGGTATGAAACAAAGATGATATAGTGCAAGATCATGGAAAACAAAATCATGGCATTAAAGTATAGGTTAAAGAAGGTAAAACGTTATCACTAAGCATCTCCATATGAGCCCTAGATCAATGGCAGTCAACAAGACAAGATGCAACATGATATAAGCTGATTCTCAGACTTAGAGGAAATATGGGAATGCAAAACATAACATTATGGTGCTGACTTTGGAGGCACATAACAGCAAGCATATAAACTTCAATAATGATGCAAAATACATGGAAATGTAGTAGACATGATATAATTCAATTTAGTCCATGGGCACAAGTTCATATGTAGCATGGAGTAATCACAATGATTCATGCAAAAAGGAACATGCTGTTAACAGGATGACATATTTAGCATTATGGCAATTTGAGAGCAAGCAAGATACAAACAACAACAAGATATAATAACAACCATGGGAATGGCATCAAAGTACACATAACAATAAGCAAATAACATCAAGGCATCATATACAGATGACTCATGGACTAGTGGGAACCATCAAGACAAGATTGCATGTTATAACAGTTTCAGCAAGTGTAAAACAGCAACAAGGACATAGCATGTTTGCAAGCTTGCTACGGAGGTCATATGAGGTTCAAAATTAACAAACTTAGCATGTTGACAAACTACTCATAGCATACTTCAAAACATGTAAAATGAGAATCATCAAAAGAGGCATAGATTACTCAATATCGAACTCACAACATGGCATCATTCTGTTAACAGAAAACTGGAACATCATATAGGCATGTTCGAGGCAATGAAATCATAATCTATAGGACATATATCAGGCATCAAAAGGCATAGTATGAGAGAACATAACATGTACATCAAAATATCTCAAGTAAGCAACCCCAGATTATGCATGGAATGGATGGTAGCTTCAAGTTAACATAGCATCACAATGTAACAGTTACAGACTCAGCAAAATCCACTAAGTCTCAGAAATCAGCAACATTAAGTAGCATACTTCACAAGCTTGTGCTAGTCACCACAAGTCACATAAAAATACATAGATTTAACCACTATAAAGATGGCATGAATATGCTCCTAAAACATATATACATGATGCACAAAAGATCAACACACAAAATGCAATAAAAATACAAAACAACAAGTTATAACAAACTCAGCAGGTTAACATCATATAGCACTCCTGCAACAGGGATTAACATGTCATAATGCATCCTAACATGCATGGAAATCACACCATCATGTATAGCTGTCAGAGATGAACATTTGCATATAAGGATCATCATCATAGGGTGAGCATGCACAAAGTTAACACATGGCAAACATGCATGCATGATGCTGGGATTGACAGACTGCCGATTTTTAACATAAAAATCCCAGCGAGCGTATTATAGTATTTAGCGCCTAGAGCGATGGATAGGGCAGGTAGGGGTGATCACCGATGGGCTTCGGCCCACAATGCGGATGGGAAGCAGGCTGGCGGGGAGGTCACAGCATGCCGTCCCACGAGGCCGAGGAGAGGCCGGTCATCGTCTTTCCCTTGAGCTCGCGCATGGGTAGGATGCAGGGGCGGCGGTGCTACCTCTTGAGCTTGCGTTGGTTTTACCTTGAAGAGGAAAGGGTGATGCAGCAAAGTAGTGTAAGTATTTCCCTTAGTTTTTGAGAACCAAGTTATCAATCCAGTAGGAGACAACGCACAAGTCACCTAGTACCTGCACAAACAAACAAGAACCTTGCAACCAACGCGATAAAGGGGTTGTCAATCCTTTCACGGTCACTCTCAAAAGTGAGATCTGATAAAGATAGTAAAGTAAACATTTTTGGTATTTTTGTTGTATAGATTGGAAAGGAAAGATTGCAAAATAGTAACAAGATGCGATGTAAATAAAAGAGATGCAATATAATAAGAAAGAGACCCGGGGGCCATATGTTTCACTAGTGGCTTCTCTCAAGATAGCATGTATTACAGTGGGTGAACAAATTACTGGCGAGCAGTTGATAGAAAAGCGCGTAGTTATGAGAATATCTAGGCAATGATCATGAATATAGGCATCACGTCTGTGTCAAGTAGATCGAAAAGATTCTGCATCTACTACTATTACTCCACACATCGACCGCTATCCAGCATCCATCTAGAGTATTATGTTCATAAGAATAGAGTAATGCTTTAAGCAAGATGACATGATGTAGAGGGATAAACTCAAGCAATATGATATAAACCCCATCTTTTTATCCTCGATGGCAACAATACAATATGTGCCTTGCTGCCCCTACTGTCACTGGGAAAGGACACCGCAAGATTGAACCCAAAGCAAGAAAGATCAATCTAGTAGGACAAACTAAACCGGTAATTCAAAGAGACTTGCAAAGATATCAAATCATACATATAAGAATTCAGAGAAGAACCCAATAATATTCATAGATAATCTTCTTCATAAACCCACAATTCATCGGATGTCGGCAAACACAATGAAAAATAGTATTACATCGAATAGATCTCCAAGAATATCGAGGAGAACTTTGTATTGAAAATCAAAGAGGGAGCAGAATCCATCTAGCTAAAAACTATGGCCCCGAAGGTCTGTGGTAAACTACTCACGCTTCATCGGAGAGGTTATGGTGTTGATGTAGAAGCCCTCCGTGATCGATTCCCCCTCCGGCAGATTGCCGGAAAAGGCCCCAAGATGGAATCTCACGAGTATAGAAGGTTGCGGCGGTGGAAAAGTGGTTTCGTGGCTCTCTGCGACTGATCTAGGGTATAAGAGTATATATAGCGGGAAGAAGTACGTCGATGGAGCTACGAGGGGCCCATGAGAGTGGGGGCATGCCTACCCCCCAGGCGTGCCCTCCTGCCTCATGGCCGCCTCGTGGCGTTCCAGACATCATCTCCAAGTCTTCTGGTTTGCTTTCGGTCCAAGAAAGATCATCAAGAAGGTTTCATTCCTTTTGATTCCGTTTGGTATTCCTTTTTTGCGAAACTCTAAAATAGACAAAAAAACAGAAACTGGCACTGGGCCTCCGGTTAATATGTTAGTCCAAAAAATAATATAAAAGAGCATATTAAAGACCATTAAACATCCAAAACAGATAATATAATAGCATGGAACAATCAAAAATTATAGATACGTTGGAGACGTGTCAAGCATCCCCAAGTTTAATTCCTGCTCGTCCTCGAGTAGGTAAATGATAAAAACAAAATTTTTGATGTGGAATGCTACCTAACATAATTATCAATGTAATTTTCTTTATTGTAGCATGAATGTTCATATCTGAAAGATTCAAAATAATAGTTTAATATTGACATAAAAATAATAATACTTCAGGCATGCTAATAAAGAAATCATGTCTTCTCAAAATAACATGGCTAAAGAAAGCTATCCCTAAAAAATCATATAGTCTGGCTATGCTCTATCTTCATCACACAAAATATTTAAATCATGCACAACCCCGATGACAAGCCAAGCAATTGTTTCATACTTTTGATTCTCAAACTTTTTCAATCTTCACGCAATACATGAGCGTGAGCCATGGATATAGCACTATAGGTGGATTAGAACGGTGGTTGTGGAGAAGACAAAAAGGAGAAGATAGTCTCACATCAACTAGGCGTATCAACGGGCTATGGAGATGCCCATCAATAGATATCAATGTGAGTGAGTAGGGATTGCCATGCAACGAATGCACTAGAGCTATAAGTGTATGATCGCTCAAAAAGAAACTAAGTGGGTGTGCATCCAACTCGCTTGCTCACGAAGACCTAGGGCATTTTGAGGAAGCCCATCATTGGAATATACAAGCCAAGTTCTATAATGTAAAATTCCCACTAGTATATGAAAGTGACAAAATAGGAGACTCTCTATCATGAAGATCATGGTGCTACTTTGAAGCACAAGTGTGGACAAAAGGATAGTAGCATTGTCCCTTCTCTCTTTTTCTCTCATTTTTTATTTTTTTATTTGGGCCTTTCTCCTTTTTTATGGCCTCTTTTTATCTCTTTCCATTTTTTCGTCCGGAGTCTCATCCCGACTTATGGGGGAATCATAGTCTCCATCATCCTTTCCTCACATGGGAAAATGCTCTAATAATGATGATCATCACACTTTTATTTACTTACAACTCAAGAATTACAACTCGATACTTAGAACAAAATATGACTCTGCATATGTGAATGCCTCCGGCGGTGTACCGGGATTTGCAATGAATCAAGAGTGACATGTATGAAACATTATGAACGGTGGCTTAGACAGAAATACGATGTCAACTACATGATCATGAAAAGCAATATGATAATGATGGATCGTGTCATAATAAACGGAACGATGGAAAGTTGCATGGCAATATATCTCGGAATGGCTATGGAAATGCCATAGTAGGTAGGTATGGTGGCTGTTTTGAGGAAGGTAAATGGTGGGTTTATGGTACCGGCGAAAGTTACACGGTACTAGAGAGGCTAGCAACGGTGGAAGGGTGAGAGTGTGTATACTCCACGGACACAACATTAGTCATAAATAACTCACATACTTATTGCAAAAATCTATTAATTATCGAAAAGAAGTATTACGCGCATGCTTCAAGGGGTACAGATTGGTAGGAAAATACCATCACTCGTCCCCCACCGCCACTCATAAGGAAGACAATCAAAAAATAAATCATGCTCCGACTTCATCACATAATGGTTCACCATACGTGCATGCTACGTGAATCACAAAGTTTAATACAAGTATCTCTCAAATTCACAACTACTCAACTATCATGACTCTAATACCACCATCTTCATATCTCAAAACAATCATAAGGAATCAAACTTCTCATAGTATTGAATGCACTTTATATGAAAGTTTTTATTATACCCATCTTGGATGCCCATCATATTAGGACTAATTTTATAGCCAAAGTAAATTACCATGCTGTTCTAAAAGACTCTCAAAATAATATAAGTGAAGCATGAGAGATCAATAATTTCTATAAAATAAAACCACCACCATGCACTAAAAAGATATAAGGGAAGCACTAGTGCTAAATTATCTAGCTGAAAAGATATAAGTGAAGCACATAGAGTATTCTAATAAATTCTGATTCATGCGTGTCTCTCCCAAAAGTTGTGTTCAGCAAGGATGATTGTGGTAAACTAAAAAGAAAAGACTCATATAATACAAGATGCTCCAAGCAAAACACATATCATGTGGTGAATAAAAATATAACCTCAAGTGAAGTTACCGATAGACAAAGACGAAAGAGGGGATGACTTCCGGGGCATCCCCAAGCTGAGGCTTTTGGTTGTCCTTGAATTTTACCTTGGGGTGCCTTGGGCATCCCAAGGTTAGGCTCTTCCCACTCCTTATTCCAAAATCCATCAAATCTTTACCCAAAAACTTGAAAACTTCACAACACAAAACTTCAACAGAAAATCTCATGAGCTCCGTTAGTATAAGAAAATAAACCACCACTTTAAGGTACTGTAATGAACTCATTCTTTATTTATATTGGTGTTAAACCTACTGTATTCCAACTTCTCTATGGTTCACACCCCCCGATACTAGCCATAAATGCATCAAAATAAGCAAACAACAGAACTGTCTCTAGCAATCTGTAGGTTTCGAATACTTCTATAACTCCAATAATTTCAAAAAATTAAGATGACCAGGATAATTTGTATATTGATATACTTCAGTTGGAATAGGTATTTTATCGCTCTCTGGTAAAAAATGAAAATGATTTTCGTGGGCGCATACTTTCTGTTTTTATCAGCAAGATCAAACAACAATCGCCCAAGAAGATCCTAAAGGATTTACTTGGCACAAACACTAATTAAAACATAAAAACACAATCATAAAAGAGGCTAGATGAATTATTTATTACTAAACAGGAACAAAAAGCAAAGAACAAAAATAAAATTGGGTTGCCTCCCAACAAGCGCTATCGTTTTAACGCCCCTAGCTAGGCATAAAAACAAGAATCGATATAGGTATTGTCATATTTGGTATGCAATCCATAAGTGGCTCTCATAATAGATTCATAAGGAAATTTCATTTTCTTCCTAGGAGAGTGTTCCATGCTTTACCTTAACAGAAATTGGAATCTAATAGGACATGTAGGATTGCAATCTATATCAAGAACAATGAAATCTACGTGCACATAATTCCTATTTGCAACAATAAGAACATCATTAATCTGTAACGCCCACGATGCGGCTATATCTCCCACGTGTCGGAGCACGACTTAGAGGCATAACCGCATTGTAAGCAATGTCGCAAGTGAGGTAATCTTCACACAACCCATGTAATACATAAGGGAAAGAAATACATAGCTGGCTTACAATCGCCACTTCACACAATACATGAATAAAACATTAGATCATTCAGATACAATCAAGGTCCGACTACGGAACCAAAATAAAAGAAGACTACCCCAAAATCTACACAGATCCCCGATCGTCCCAACTGGGCTCCACTACTGATCAACTAAAAAAAGGAACAACATAACGAACACGGTCTTCATCGAGCTCCTCCTTGAGCTCGGTTGCGTCACCTGCACGGTATCATCGGCACCTGCAACCTGGTTTTGGAAGTAATCTGTGAGTCACGGGGACTCAGCAATCTCACACCCTCGCGATCAAGACTATTTAAGCTTATGGGAAGGGTAAAAGGTATGAGGTGGAGCTGCAGCAAGCACTAGCATATATGGTGGCTAACACACGCAAATGAGAGCGAGAAGAGAAGGCAAGGCACGGTCGAGAAACTATGATCAAGAAGTGATCCAAGAATACTTACGTCAAGCATAACTCCAACACCGTGTTCACTTCCCGGACTCCGCCGGAAAGAGACCATCAAGGCAACACACGCGGTTGATGCATTTTAAATAAGATAAGTTTCAGGTTTTCTACAACCGGGCATTAACAAATTCCCATCTGCCCATAACCATGGGCACGACTTTCGAAAGTTCAAATCCCTGTAGGGGTGTCCCAACTTAGCCCCTCACAAGCTCTCACGGTCAACGAAGGATATTCCTTCTCCCAGGAAGACCCGATCAGGCTTGGAATCCCGGTTACAAGACATTTCGACAATGGTAAAACAAGACCAGCAAAGCCACCCAGATGTGCCGACAAATCCCGATAGGAGCTGCACATATCTCATTCTCAGGGCACACCGGATGAGCCAGACGTCGGGTAAGCCAGCCCAGAGTTGCCCCTGGTAGCTCCAGACATCGCTCAGTTGGACCAACACTTAGAGAAGCACTGGCCCGAGGGGGTTAAATAAAGATGACCCTTGAGCTGGCCGACCCAAGGGAAAGAGAATGCTAGGTGGAAAATGGTAAAACCAATGTTGGGCCTTGCTGGAGGAGTTTTATTCAAGGCGAACTGTCAAGGGGTTCCCATTATAACCTAACCGTGTAAGGAACCCAAAATCAAGGAACATAACACCAGTATGATGGAAACTAGGGCGGCAAGAGTGGAACAAAACACCAGGCATAAGGCCGAGCCTTCCACCCTTTACCTAGTATATAGATGCATTAATTAAATAAGAGATATTGTGATATCCCAACAAATATCCATGTTCCAAACATGGAACAAGCTCCAATATTCACCTGCAACTAACAACGCTATAAGAGGGGCTGAGCAAAGCGGTAGCATAGCCAAACAACGGTTTGCTAGGACAAGGTGGTTAGAGGCTTGGCTTAACAATATGGGAGGCATGATAAGCAAGTGGTAGGTATCATAGCATAGGCATAGCAAAAGAGCGAGCATCTAGCAAGCAAAGATAGAAGTGATTTCGAGGGTATGGTCATCTTGCTTGAGATCCCGCAAGGAAGAAGAACGAGTCCATGAAGAAGACAAACGGACGTAGTCGAACGGATCCTCACAAACGCGATGTTAACGGAACTAACCCGAAGAAGAAACACCGGAAAGAAGAAAACAACATAGTAAACAACCATCACATAAGCATGGCATGATGCATAACCAAGTATGATGCATGTCCGGTTTAACTATGCATGACATGGCAAAGTGCAACAACCAAAACTACAAATTATGTGGAGCTTAATATGAAACGGGTTGCATATTGACAGAACACCACATCAATTATTTAGTTCTCTCTGGTTACGTACTCACCAATATTAAATGTTGTTAAGCATGTCAAGAGATGATACATAACAAAACTATACCATCTAAACAATTTAAATGAGGGCGGGTATAATAAACAACAAACCCAGTAAATCCCCATATGCATTAGTAATTTAATGCAAACAACAAAGTTAAACATTTAAATTTTATTATCATGATGCGGAGGACATGTTCAAGATTATGCAATTTTAATGAAAAATGTTGATAAGAGCATTATGAAGCATTTTGGTCATCGTGGCGGAACCGAAAAGGGGTGCCACAGCAACGATAACGGTAACAGTGCCACGGCAACGTTCCGGTTCTGGTACTTGATTGAGATACCGATGCAAAGGGGAAGTGTGCAGATGCGTGCAAAAGATGGTGGGGCGCTCCCGGATACTGGGTGTCCCATGAATCGACGATAGTGATAAGGCAAAAGAGGGGCAATGTGCACCGACAATTCGAGCACGCAGCAAGCATGAGCATCTCATACATCACACCTGCATTCGTTCACGGGTGGTCGTCTCGGGGTTATACCTTCAGAGCGTGCAAAGGGGACGGTTCTCGTTCGTAGAGGGAAGTAGGCGTTCTCGCGATGGCGGTAGTGGAAGTAGTCGTTCTCGCATGCTCTAGGGTCGACGGTAGAGGTTCTCGCGATCTCGGCGACGGTAGTGGGACACATTTTGGAGGGGAAGTAGAGGTTCACGTTTCGTAGTCATTCGGGGTCGCCGATAGTTGTACACATTCGTTGTTGGACTTGACGGATCCGATGCCTCCGGACGTAGTGGTACATGTTTGTTTTTTCGGAGAGGTACTTGGCGTTCTTCGGTCATAGGTTCTTGACGTTTTGCTACCTGGGTCTTCGGCGACGGTCATTGTACACATGACGTTGGGGTACTTGTCGGTCCGGTCTTGGCGGTCTCGTTTTTGTGACGGTAGTCGTACTAGTCGGCGGTAGTGGAACTTGGCAAAATGCACGTCGACGGTAGTCGTATCATCGCGGTACTTGGCAATATTCATGCGTAGAGGTACTTGGCAGCCTCGTGTAGACGAACTTGAGGTACTCCGGGGAAGAGGAATCAACGTGGCAATGGTGGTCTCGATGTATCCAGATCGCAGCAAGGCCAAGGCGCCTCGCGCACCGCAGATCGAGGCAATGGCGGCGGGCTTGGGGCTGACGAAGAGGATCCTTACGAGGACGACGTTCTCCAGCGAGGTGGCGATGGACTTGGGGTGCAGAGGTTCCAAGGCCCTGAGCTGCAGCTGTTCATTGCAGAGAGAGACAGCCAGGGGACGCGAGGAGGCCAGGAAGACGGGGAGGTCGAGGACGGTGGCGCTGCAGCAGGGCGCGGTGGCTAGGTTCTTGCTGGAGGAGGACCGAGCAACAGGCGAGGAGAGGAGGCGGGGTCGGCACCTGAGTTGTCCTCCTCTCCATGGCTCTGGACGACGACGAAGATGAGAGGCAGGGCACCTCGAGCGGCTGCACTGGCGTTGGAACTTGGCACGGAAGATGACGAGGGGCTCCAGGAAGGAGATGGCGGCGAGCAGAAGCACGGGTCCGGGCGGTGGAGGTAGCAGGCCGGCGGCGACGGCTGCTGAGGCTTCAACCTACTCACTCCCCTGCTTGATGTAGGAGCCTGCGCCTGAGATCCAAGGCAGGAGAGGCGCGATGCTGGGTTTGCAAGGGAGAGGGGCCGAGCGAGGGGAAGGAGGAGCATGGGGGATCGAGAGCAAGGAGAGGGATGGGGGATCGAGCGGGTGGCATCGGGCACGGACACTCCTAGCGGCATGAGGAGGGAGACGAGGGAGATGGAGAGGGAGCGGCTAGGCCTAGGTTAGACAGGCACCGACTGGGCCGGGGGAGTGGGCCTAGGGTTTAAAGTGGGGCTGCGGGAAAACCTTGGGCTAGGGAGGCCGGCCCAGTGCTGCTGCTGGTTGAAGACCCTAGATGGGCTGGACTCTCTCCTCCCTCTCTCTTCTCCCCTTTCCATTTTTAAAACAAAACAGAAAAGAGAAAGAAAAGAAAGGGAAGGTAGGGGTGGAATCTGGGCATGGGGATAATATTGCCGGACTCGCAAAAATGTGCACGATCCAAGAAAAATGGAGTGGCCATTTTTTCAAATTTTAAATTCAAACTCATTTGATTTAAATTCAAATGGTTCGAATAGGAAGTGAGGGTTAGGAAGGTCCAAAAATGTTTGGATTTTTGGAGGAGCCCTGGTAAAAGGGAAAAGAATTATTGGAGATCAACTCGAGGCAGAAAAGGCATGGGGTTATTTTTGCAAGTGTTTTAAGGTGAATTCCAAAAGAATGGAAATATAGCTCCCTAATATCGGGAGGATATGTTATAAAGAGAAGTCACCCTTCCCTCGGTTTAAATGGACCGAAGATCCATGCAATTTACTTAAGTGAGTTTTTAGTTGGCTTTGAGAAAATGATGGCATGATGACATGATGCAATGCACATGATGCAACGAACCAAAACGAAACACTCGACAACACACGGAAACATGGAAGGCATCTGATGCTCCGGTCTTGGGGCGTCACATAATCCTTCCCATAGGTTTCTTAATGGTGGAATCCGCAAGATGCAAATTTTAAGAACAATCATCAAATTCACGGAAACCTAGCACATCACACAATGTTTTTGGAATCATGGAAATACTAGCACCCAAATCACATAAAGCATAGCATTCATAATCTTTAATATTAATTTAATAGTAGGTTCCCACTCATCATAAAGTTTTCTAGGGATAGAAACTTCTAGTTCAAGTTTTTCTTCATGGGATTGCATTAAAGCAACAACTATATGTTTAGTAAAAGATTTATTTTGATTATAAGCATGAGGAGAATTGAAAACGGATTGCAACAAGGAAATACAATCTATCAAAGAGAAATTATCATAATTAAATTTCTTGAAATCCAAAATATCGGGTACATTGCTATGTAAAGTTTTGACCTCCTCAAGCCCAATTTTATTAACTTTTGCATCAAGATCTAAAAACTCCGAATCATTGGGACGCCTTTTAACTAAAGATGACTCATCTCCAGTCCCATCTTTATCAAGATTCATACTGGGAAACAAAGATTTAATAGGAGTCACATCAATCACTTTTACATCTTCATCATTATTGTCATGAAAACTAGAATAACACGCTTTTACATCTTCATCATTAATAGGAGTCACATCAATCACTTTTACATCTCCTAAAGTGATTTCCATTAAAGTGCCTCCCACGGCTGAATCTAAAAGATTTCTAGAAGCAAAATTTAATCCGGCATAAATTTTTTGTATAATCATCCACAAATTCAAACCATGTGTAGGGCAATTATGTATCATTAATTTCATCCTTTCCCAAGCTTGTGCAACATGCTCACGACCAAGTTGCTTAAAATTCATAATATCATTCCGAAGAGAGATGATCTTAGCGGGAGGAAAATACTTAGAGGTAAAAGAATCTTTGCACTTATTCCATGAATCAATACTATTTTTAGGCAAAGAAGAGAACCAAGCTTTAGCACAATCTCTAAGCGAAAACGGAAATAGCTTCAATTTAACAATATTATTATCCACATCTTTCTTATTTTGCCTATCACACAAATCAACAAAGTTGTTTAGATGCGTAGAGGCATCTTCACTAGGAAGGCCAGAAATTTGATCTTTCATTACAAGATTCAATAAAGCTGTATTAATTTCACAAGATTCAGCATCGGTAGTAGGAGAAATCGGAGTGCTAATAAAATCATTGTTGTTTGTATTGGAAAAGTCACACGATTTGGTATTATCTTGAGCCATCATGACAAATAATCAATCCAACACACAAGCACACACGAGGCAAGCGAAAAGAGACGAATGGAAGAAGGGCGAAGAAAAGGCAAAGGTTTTCGAAAATCGTCTTAGAAGAGGTGGAGAGGAAAATGAGAGGCGAATGGAAAATAATGTAATGCAAGGGAGAAGAGTTTATGATGGGTACGTGGTATGTCTTGACTTGGCATAGATCTCCCTGGCAGCGGCGCCAGAAATCCTTCTTGCTACCTCTTGAGCATGCATTGGTTTTCCCTTGAAGAGGAAAGGGTGATGCAGCAAAGTAGCGTAAGTATTAACCTCGGTTTTTGAGAACCAAGGTATCAATCCAGTAGGAGAAAACGCACAGGTCACCTAGTACCTGCACAAACAATCAGGAACCTTGCAACCAACATGATAAAGGGGTTGTCAATCCCATCACGGTCACTCGCAAAAGTGAGATCTGATAAAGATAGTAAAGTAAATATTTTTGGTATTTTTGTTGTATAGATTGGAAAGTAAAGATTGCAAAATAGTAAACAAGATGCGATGTAAATAAAAGAGGTGCAATATTATAAGAAAGAGACCCAGGGGCCATAGGTTTCACTAGTGGCTTCTCTCAAGATAGCATGTATTACGGTATGTGAACAAATTACTGCCAAGCAATTGATAGAAAAGTGCATAGTTATGAGAATATCTAGGCAATGATCATGAATATAGGCATCACGTCCGTGCCAAGTAGATCGAGACGATTCTGCATCCACTACTATTACTCCACACATCAACTGCGATCCAGCATGCATATAGAGTTTTAAGTTCATAGAACGGAGTAACGCTTTAAGCAAGGTGACATGATGTAGATGGATAAACTCAAGCAATATGATATAAACCCCATCCTTTTATCCTCGATGGCAATAATACAATACGTGCCTTGTTGCCCCTACTGTCACTGAGAAAGTACACCACAATATTGAACCCAAAGCTAAGCACTTCTCCCATTGCAAGAAGGATCAATCTAGTAGGCCAAACTAAACCGATAATTTGAAGAGACTTGCAAAGATATCAAATCTTGCATACAAGAATTCAAAGAAGAACCAAATAATATTCATAGATAATCTTGTTCATAAACTCACAATTCATCGGATCTCGGCAAACACACCGCAAAAGAGTATTACATCAAATAGATCTCCAAAAACATCGAGGAGAACTTTGTATTGAGAATCAAAGAGAGGGAAGAAGCCATCTAGCCAATAATGGTGGACCCGAAGGTCTGTGGTAAACTACTAACACTTCATCGGAGAGGCTATGGTGTTGATTTAGAAGCCCTCCTTGATCGATTTCCCCTCCGACGGATCGCCGGAAAAGGCCCCGAGATGGGATGTCACGTGTATAGAAGGCTATGGTGGTGGAAAAGTGGTTTCGTGGCTCTTTGTGATCGATCTAGGGTATAAGATTATATATAGGCGGAAGAAGTTCGTTGGTGGAGCTACAAGGGGCCCACGAGGTTGGGGGCGCGCCTACCCCCCAGGGCGCGCCCTGCTACCTCGTGGCCGCCTCATGGCGTTCCATACTTCAACTCCAAGTCTTCTGGTTTGCTTTCGGTCCAAGAAAGATCATCGTGAAGATTTCATTCTGTTTAGATTCCGTTTGGTATTCCTTTTCAGTGAGACTCTAAAGTAGGCAAAAAATAGAAACTGGCACTGGACCTCCTGTTAATAGGTTAGTCCCAAAAATAATATAAGAGAGCATATTAAAGCCCACTAAACATCGAAAACAGATAATATAATAGCATGGAACAATCAAAAATTATAGATACGTTGGAGACGTATTAGGCGGCTCCACCGGCGAGGACGGAAGGACGGCAGGGAGGCCGCGGGGACATTGGCCATGGCCGGATCTGGTCGCACCGGACCCATTCCGGCTGGATCCGGCGGCGCTCGTCGTGTGGCGACGGCGAGGGAGCCCTAGTGGTGGCGCTGACCATGGAGGAGGGCAGAGAGGTTAGGGAGAGAAAAGTAGAATAGAGAGGAAGTGAGATGAGAGGGCTGGAGCCCCGACCTGGCGGCGAGACGAGATGGGGTCACCAGCTTTGGCTCCGGCGAGGTCGCGGCATGTGGCGTAGAGGAGCTCGGGAGGAGCGGCCGAACGGGAGCTAGGCGCTGAGCGGCGGCGGCGCATGGGCTTGCTCGGGCCCCAGATGGGCTCGGGTGGGCCTGGCTTGGGTTCCCAGGGTCATGGTGGGCGGAGACGGTTGGGGAGGCGAGGTGGCGGCGTGGGCGTGGTTGGCAGGCGCAGGGTGGCAACATGGTGCGCCCGGATTGGTTCGGGGCGCGGCATCGGCGGCGCCAAGTGGCGGGGTGCGGCTGGGTTGCGCCGAAAATTGAGGTGGAGAGGGTTGGTTGCGGCTAGTGGCGGCGGATCTGAGGAGAATGGATTCTAGCGGTAGGGGAAGAGCTAGGTTTGTACAAAAATGGACTAGGGGCTGTTTATATAGGGTAGGTTCTAGGGTTCGGGGCGTTTGAGGCCGTTTAGGACCCTCCCATCATAATCGAACGGTTTTTGTCGGAGGGGAGGTTTAGTGGGCTGGATTAGTGGGCTATGAAGAGGGCTTGGGCTGAGAGGAATGAGGAGAAATTCAGCCTGGCGACTGTTTCCGGAGACCGAAAACATCTAACGATATACCGGCTATATTGCCGCTATAGTTATCCATTGGGGCATCAAATGGACTCCGAACGCGATGAAATTTGAAAGGCGGTCTACCTACACTATAATATGACCGCACGCCAACTTCCATCCCATTCCAAGAATTTTTTTCTACTGCTCACGAAACAAGGTCTGAGAGGTGCAACAGGTGCATAAGTGAGTGTCGGATTCTGAAACGGACAACGGAGAAAGAGACCGGATGCAAGTTTTGAAAACATGAAGATGCAATACACATGATGACATGAAAATATGCAACACGCAAATAGATGACATGGCAACAAAGGCGAATAAATGAAAGACACCTAACGCATCCGTCTCGGGGTGTTACAACTCTCCTCCACTAAAATAGATCTTGTCCTGAGATCATAGGAATGAAACAGAAGAGAAGGTGAACACAGTCGATAGCAGTTAGGTAGTATAGAGGAATGGCGATTATGATGAGAATTGAAAGCTCAAGGAACAAGATGGACTATGAAACCACTCTGGTTAGAACAAGATAGAAAAGGAATAATAACGAAAGCCTTGGGATAGGATCTCGTTTAAACATGGAAAGAATAGAACATGATCACAAGATGGAACGGTACTTGATGAGAGAAACAACATAATGCCTCTGGAAGAATTGAAATAGTTGAATGAAAAGAACGGAGAAGAAGACGACATCTTATACCACAATTGAGTTCGAAAAACTTCCTTACGAAGAAGGGTTGAACGAAGTTGTTGGAAATTCAACAACAAAAGAATAAGCTTGTTGTGGGATTCTGGACAACATCTCGAAATTATGAGGTGATAACCGGCCACAAGCGGAAAAGATTGAATAGCTGAGAAGAATGAAGAAATGCAAAACTCCACTTCAAAATAATACGGAGAATTAATGCCACTTCAAGACGCAAAGTGGAAAAGATACTTGAGGTCCAATAAGAATCTTGATGAACTCTTGAAGAATGAATTAAATCCTTATAAACCACCGTGAAGAACTCTGGTAACAAATGGATGATGAGATAGAATTGAAAGATAAAAAGAATAAGATGACGCCTTGTGATGATTTAGATTGAGTTTCCGACGAGATAAGCGAGAAAAACTTGGAACTCCAGAAAAGAGAAGATGAACAACTTATAACCGAGAAATTATTCCTCATGAACAATCTCTGAAGCAAGGAATTACTTGGCCACGATGAAATGAGGATAAGAATTACGTTATTCTTATCCTTCATGAAATTTAATTGATGCCAAATGGATTTGGCATGCAACTTATTCTTATTGAAAAGAATTGAAGAGAGATATAGCGCAAACTTGAGAAGGTCTTCCTGAACCACCGGTAGGGCTGGAAAGAACGAATGAATTGATACAATAGAAAAAGATGAGGAATCTTGAACGAACCACTGTAAGAATTTGAAAAGAATGAAGAAAGAGGATGAATCACCGGGAGGAATTAGAAAACAAACGAAGATACTTGAGTGAAACAAGATGCAAGAGAATGAAGAGATCGCGAACTTATTAAAGAATGCTTGAACGTAGCACGGGTACAAATATGCGAACGAATGAAGCTGAAAACTTGGAACGAAGAAATATTCTAAAATGGAGACCTCCTGACACTCGAAACGGAAGAACTCCTGAAATACTCCGGTGGGGTAAGAAAAGAATCACATGATTGGAAACAATTTGAGAGGATAACATGAAGTTAGAACCACTAATCTCTAAGTGAATGGACAAGATTTAGAGGAAAAAACTCTTCTTCGGTCTTCAATCATTGAGAATGTCGATGAGAAACACCACCAAAATAGTTGAGCCGCTTCGGAAGAACGAAAAGCGAAGGGGTTGAGCCAACAATGAAAATAATTTGGAATCGATATTGGGAAGGCGTCTGACTGATGATATTCATACTTACGTCAAACTTCGAAAAGAATTTGGGAATAACTCTGGGAAAATTAGAAGAGTCGGGTAAGATCCTTCGAAAAGACCTGTGGGTTAGGGCCCACTGAAAAGAAGCATCGTCGGAAAGGATTGTTGAAGAGAGAGATGCTGCACCGGAACGATAAAAAGACTTGACTGAGGTGACAACCTCGAAATTATTGAAGGCAAACACGGATCTTCTGAGATTTCTTCAACACTTAGGAAGGACTAAATGGGGAGAGGCAAACAAGCAAGGCGAACACTTGAGTAGAAAAGAATATAATCAACAACGAAAAACATGAATTGGATCCACTAGAAAGAATACGAGACGAACAATGATTAACTAGACGAGAATTTACCGGTTGATATAATTGAGGAAAGACTAAAGATGCTCTGAAATAATGAAATGGATGCTCGAATAGCGGCTCAGACTCTGGAATAAAATGGGTGGGAGGGTGGGTAAAACAAAGGCAACTTGGAACGGGGAATCGACGAATAACTTCAAGAGAAAACACCAGTTGAAATATTTGAGGAAGGAGTGCAAAGACTTTGAACGAGTAAGATGGATACTCAATCACAAACTCCGGCTCCGACAATAAAAGGGTGGGCGAGTGGGAAAAAGAAAGGCAATTCCACATGAGGGAACAACGTTGTTGAGAAAGAACTGAGGATCAACCTTGCAAAAGATGACGAGGATTGAAACCAAGGTAGTTAGAATCCTGATTCGACTGCTAGAATCCTACGACTTCATGACCCTACGGAATCATGTCGATCCAAATCCCACTATGAATCCGGATCAGGTAGAATCCTTGTTGAGTCACGATCCAAATCATAGAATCCTGTACAAAACTATACAATCCTGACTATGTTATGGATTACATCCGATTCTACTAACTTATCTAAGCCGTGTGTTCAGTTGTAGAAAAATAGTATGCCATCATCCAAACCCCTTTTCATATACCTCATGGACCTTTATTCCCCTCCCAAGTCCAAATGCTCAGTCGTAGACACCTTTGATCTAGCTCTTAGAAACCCTAGGTCGAAATTGAGGATCATGCTTGTCATCATATGGAATTGGCGTGAAAAGGAGGATGCTTCAAGATTGATCGGAGAAGGAGAGCAAGACCCTTCAAGGTTTAGCACTGTAGGTCAGATAGATAAGTTATCGACTATTCACGCACTCTAAAAAGAACATAAGTAAATTTCGTGCATTGAAGGTTTAAATGTTCTATATATTTCACTATCATATATGTTCCATACATGCGAGCTAGATGGTAGGTTAGACATAAAAAGAAGTGGAATACAACTAACATTGATGTGTGCGTTCTTTGCTCCATATTTATTGTCAAAACTCTATAGAACCCATATAAATTTCTTGGGTGCAAACAAAATATTTTATTTGAGTAAATCTAGTAGAATCCTCGATTCCATGACTCGATCTTACGACTCGATTCTGTCTGAGGAAAACCGATCCGACTACGAATCCCGACTCTGACTACCTTGATTGAAACAACTTGACGAGAGATGCACCAGATGAAAAGAGCTGACATCGCAACAAACGAAACTAACTGTGAGATCCAAAAAACTATTTTAAGGGGAAGAGGAGTAGTTCAAAACACCTACGACAAGATTCCTTACCACAGCGATGAAGGGACTGAGGAGTAAAATAAATCCTACTCGCTGATATAACTAGACTCTGAAAAAAGCTTTTCTTCTAGATTCGACAATGGCCAAACTATACGATCAAACAAGGGGGCTCCTAGGGTCGGTCGAGGCTCTGATACCAACTTGTCACGCCCAATATGCGACAGTATCTTAAAGAGACTCGAAGGTCCCACCAAGGATATAACCGCAAGGTTGATATCATTACATCAAACCATTACGTAATAGTTGGGGATACATGCAAGGAATACAAATGCCGCAAGAATACAACAATACATCATGCATAGAACAACATCCGACTACGGATGAAACACAAACAAAAGCTCAAATGACATCCACCCTGCTAGCCCACACTGCCGACCAAAAACCTATCCCTCGAACGAAGAAGAAGCGGAACAAGAACTCAAAAAACAATAAACATCGCTCGCGCGCCATGATCATCGCATAAGTTGTACCTGCAACTGGTGTTGCAGTAATCTGTGAGTCACGAGGACTCAGCAATCCCATTACCATGGGTATGAAGACTAGCCAAGCTTAATGGGTATGGAAGGGGTAAACTGGTGAGGTTGCAGCAGCGACTAAGCAAAGTATGGTGGCTAACTTACGAATACAAGAATCATATGAGAAACTACGCAACGTTCGCCAAGTAGTAACGATCTATAAGTGATCCTGAACTACTTACGGTCAAACATAACCCAATCGTGTTCTCTTCTCGAACTTCCCCGAAAAGGGACCCTCATGGTTATGCAACGCGGTTGGTATATTTTAATTGAGTTTACTTCAAGTCTTCTACAACTGGATATTAACAAATTCCCATCTGCTACATAACCACGCGCACATCTCTCAAAAGTTTAAACCCTACAGGGGTGTCCCAACTTAGCCCATGAAAAGCTCCCGATCCACGAAGACAATCCTCCATCGCGGGACACACGATCGGACTCGGAATCCTGGTGCACAAGACATTTCAACAATGGTAAAACCAATGTTGGGCCTTGCTGGAAGAGTTTTATTCAAAGCGAACTGTCAAGAGGATCCCATAACCCTCATCGTGTTAGGGACGCAAAATCAAGGAACATAACACCTGTATGACGGAAACTAGGGCGGCAAGAGTGGAACAAAACACCAGGCATAAGGCCGAGCCTTCCACCCTTTACCAAGTATATATGTGCATTAATTTAAATAAGAGAAGTTGTGATATCCAAAAATATCCATGTTCCAACATGGAACAACCTGCAACTGCACCTGCAACTAGCAACGCTATAAGAGGGGCTGAGCAAGGCGGTAACATAGCCAAACAACAGTTTGCTAGGAAGGCTGAGAAGGTTAGAGGCTTTCATGGCAATTTGGGAGGCTTGATAAACAAGTGGTAGGAAGAAGAACTAGCAATAGCATCGAGACAACTAGCATAGAAAATATAGTAGTGAGATCCATGGTGATGGTCATCTTGCCTGAAATCCTGCTAGGAAGAAGAACGAGTCCATGAAGTAGACGAACCGACATAGTCGAACGGACCCGCACAATAGCAACGAAACAGGAACTACCGAGAAGCAGCACAACTGGAAAGAAGCAAACAACATGGTAAACACACAACACATAAACAAGACATGATGCTCAACCAAGTATGATGCTTGACAAGGCTATATGATGCTCGTCATGGCAAGGGATGATGCATACAAGAGCAACGCATCAAAGCAAGTTTAAATGAGGCCGAAAACAACATAGAACAATTCTGGTAAGTCCTCATATGCAAATTTCGAAATTGGTCCAGATCTGATTAAAACACAATGTTGAAGTTGTAAAACATCAAGTTAAATTGCACCACGATGATCTACACGGTTTTCTAATCAAGTTACATATAAAGTTTGTTTAATTCAAAGCTGTGGACTAGAAGATATGACAAACAAGTTAAACATGGCATTGATGCAAATGCAAGCAAAACAAAATCACAAACACTCCAAAACATGTATGCAACAAGGCATGATGAAACTACATGCAAAACCAAGCAAGTTTCATATAGACGACACTCCAAACAGAGCAACGGTTCAACACATACACTCAATACAAGATTCAAACACAAAATCTGCCCAAAACAACAACTAAGCACTTTGCAATCAAGGAAACAACATGCTACAGGAATCATAAGGACACAAACTTGACATGCACTCAAAGTATAGGTTACAAACTTCAAATAACATTTAAGGTTCAGGTCCATAGGTATCAAGATTAATCCAAGATGATCAATGCAAGAAGCAACTTAATAACACAGATTATGACAGTGAATAACATGTTGATATGTTGGAGGCATGAAACAATGATGATATAGTGCAAGATCATGGCAAACAAAAGCATGGCATTAAAGTACAGGTTAAACATGGTAAAATATTATTACAAAACCTCTCCATATGATCCATAGATCAATGGCAATCAATAAGACAAGATGCAACATGATATAAGCTGATTCTTAGACCTGGAGGAAATCTGGGAATGCAAAACATAACATTATGATGCTGACTTTAGAGGCACATAAAAATAATCATAGTGATACGTCTCCAGCATATCTATAATTTATGAAGTACTGATGCTATTATATTATCCACCTTAGATGTTTTGTATGATTTTTGGGACTAACCAATTAACCTAGAGCCCAGTGCTAGTTTCTATTTTCCCCTTGTTTTTGAGTATTGCAGAAAAGGAATACCAAACGGAGTTCAATTGGCGTGCCAATTTTTGATAATTTTTATGGACCAAAAGAAGCCCCCGGAGTAAAAGAGTTGGGCCAGAAGAATCCCGAGCCGTCCACGAGGGTGGGGGGCGCTCCCCACCCCCTAGGCGTGGGCCACTATCTCGTGGACGACTCGGAGACCCCCCCCCTGACGTGAAACCGATGCCAAAAATTCCTATAAATATAGAAACCCCCAGAAAATAACCTAGATCGGAAGTTTTGTCACCGCAAGCCACTGTAGCCATGAGAAATCAATCTAGGCCCTCTCTGGCACCCTGCCGGAGGGGGCCATCATCACCGGAGGGCATCGAGGAGGATCCCGGAGGGGCCATCATCGTCATGAAGGCCAAGGACCAGAGGGAGAAGCTCTCCCCATCTAGGGGGGATGCCATGGAGGAGGAAACACAAGGGGGAGAACCTTTCCTCCTCTCTCTCGGTGGCACCGGAGTTACATCGGGAGGGGAATCATCGCCGCTGCGATCGTCTTCATCAACATCACCATCCTCATCTCTTTAACGCGGTCCACTCTCCAGCACCCCGCTATAATCCCTACTTGAACATGGTGGTCTATGCCGGATATTATGATCCAATGATGTGTTGCCATCCTATGATGTTTTGAGTAGATATCCTTTGTCTTTGGGTTGATTGATGATCTAGATTGGTATGACTTGTATGTTTTATTTTGCTGCTATCCTATTGGGCCCTCCGTGTCGCGCAAGCGTGAGGGATTCCCGTTGTAGGGTGTTGCAATACATTCATGATTCGCTTATAGTGGGTTGCTTGAGTGACAGATGCATAAACCCGAGTAAGGGGGTTGTTGCGTATGGGATAAAGGGGACTTGATACTTTAATGCTATGGTTGGGTTTTACCTTAATGGTCTTTAGTAGTTGCGGATGCTTGCTAGAGTTCCAATCATAAGTGCATATGATCCAAGAAGAGAAAGTATGCTAGCTTATGCCTCTCCCTCATATGAAATTGCAATGACCACTATCGGTCTTGTTAACAATTGCATAGGACAATTCCGCACACCGATCCCTCATTATTCCACACCCGCTATTTATAATATTTAGTAATATATTCTAACTTTATGATAACATCACCTACTTTCATATTTTAGCTCTCCGATATCATGCAAAGTTACCATCTTCATACCCACAACGTAGTTTTATTTCTCATTTCTAGTTGGAAGCAAGTCGTATCAGTGGCAGATAGGACTTGAGAAAATATTGATCTTACCTTTAGATCCTTGTGGGTTCGACACTCCATACTTATCACTTCCACCTTTGGGAATTTCCACGATAATTCCCTGCACTTGGGGATTATCAACCTCTTTTCTGGCGCCTTTGCCGAGGAGCAATAGCGTGGGGTTGATATTCTCGTGTGTGCTTGTTTGCTTTCTTCACGAAGTAGATTTTGTTTTTCCTTTATTGTTTCTGTTTAGTTGTGGGTGAAACATACAATTTTTTTAAAAGAATGAAAACACAAAAAAATTACTTGCCTCTCATACCTAAAAAGTTTTTCAATAAGAGAAGTGATTGGAAGACTATGCATTGAAGAAATGAGGGTCGACCTTGAGCACTTGTGTTCATGCTCATGGAAACAATGTAAAAAAATTCACGGAAGCTTCTCTGAAAATAATTATCCCCTTGTATATATCCATTGTATTATAAAAACAATGTGCCAAGCCTTGGTTTTAGGATGATTAGATTGCTTGTTTACATTGTGCAGTACAAAAACAGAAACTTTGGATGTAGCGCGTGATTTTACATTTTTTACTGGAAAGTCGAATGGGTCTGAAACTTTTTGCACATTACTTTTATATAAATTGTTTAAATTTTCCTAATTGTTTAGAAATTTTTGGAGCTACAGAAGTTTACTAAACATCCAGATTACTACAGACTATCCTGTCTTCGACAGATTCTGTTTTCTATGAGTTGTTCGCTTATTTTGATGAATCTATGGGTAGTATCGGGGGGTATGAACCATGGTGAAGTTGGAATACAGTAGATATAGTTCTAATATTAAATTTTAATAAGTTTACAACAGTACCTAAAGGTAGTGATTTGCTTTATTACACTAACGGATCTCACAAAGTTTTTGTTAAAGTTTTGTGTGGATGAAGTGTTCGAAGATCGAGGAGCTATCAATATGAGAAGAATAAAGAGAGGAAGGAGCTCAAGCTCGAGGATTCCCAAGGCACCCCAAGTAAATATTTCAAGGATACTCAAGAATCTAAGCTTGGGGATGCCCCGGTTGGCATCACATCTTTCTTCTTCAACAATTATCGGTATACCTCGGTTTTTGTTTTGTTGACATAATTTGTGTTCTTTGTGTTTTTGTTTTTCCTTTAAGAACTATGATAGTATGATATAGAACTTTATTGATTTATAGAATACTTCATGTGCTTCACTTATATCTTTTAAGTATGATCTTATAGAATTGCTCTTTGTGCTTCACTTAAATCTTTTGAGTATGGTTTTATAGAATGCTTCGTGTGCTTCACTCATATATTTTGAGCTTGGATATTGGTTAGTCTATATTAATTGTAGGATTCTCCATGAACTTCACTTATATCTTTTGGAGTATGGATAATACTATCATCTAAAGTGGATTTAGAAGAAGGTTGCTCCCACTATTCCGAATGAGAGGAATTTTGCTTATGAGAAGACTAGTAAAATTTGTATGCTTGTAGATCATGAACAGAATGCTTTATGTGCTGGTTATATTGTTGAACTCATTCATGATGCTACTGAAAATTATTATGAGAGAGGAATACATGTTTGTAGGAGTTGCAATAATATCAAGTTTCCTCTCTATATGCTTAAAGTTTTGAAGTTATACTTGTTTTTCCTTCCTATGCTAGTTGATTGTTGTTCCTATAAATTGTGTGCTCACAAAATCCCTAGGCCTAGGAAGAGGGTTAGGTTTAAATGTGCTACTCATATTCTTCATGATGCTCTCTTTATGTTTCAAGTCTTACCATTTATGTGAGCATCATTGAAATCATCATGCCTAGCTAAAAGGCATTAAAGAAAAGTGCTTGTTGGGAGACAACCCAATATTTACCCTTACTGTTTTTGTATATTCTAATCATTAAGCTAATGTAGTAATCATGTACTATAGCTCTTCTTCCAATAAAGTGCCAAGTAAGACCTTCGGGAAGAATTGGGTGAAAGTTAATGTGATCTTGCTGTAAAAAACAGAAACTTTGCGCTGACGAGATTAGCTGTCATTTTTTACAGAGAGTGTGATTGAGTTGATTCTTTTTTTAGAATATTAATAGTCAAATTCCGCACGTCCACCAATTTATTTCATAATTTTTGGAGTAGCAGAAGTATGGTTGGTGTTCAGATCATTACAGACTGTTCTGTTTCTGACAGATTCTGTTTTCATTGCATATTTGCTTGTTTTCTAGTTTCTATGGCTTATATTTCTCAATATAAATTGTAGAAATGATATGGTACAGTAGGCATTGTGTGAGAACAATTATGAACCTTTTCTTTGACAATACCAAAGTGAATGGTTTACTCTTTATCATACTAACCTATCTCACGAAGTTCCGTTAAGTTTTGTGTGATTGAAGGTTTCAAGCTTTGGGTGAGATATCGATATGAGGAGAATAAGGAGTGGAATCCCCAAGGTAATATTCAAGGAAGACTGAAGCACCTAAGCTTGGGGATGCCCCGGAAGGCGTCCCCTCTTTCCTCTTCAAAACTATTGGTATACCTTACTCGGAGCTATATTTTTATTCGTCACATGATATGTGTTTTGCTTGGAGCGTATTTTCAATTTTAATTGCTGTTTGAATAAAATCATTGGATCTGAAATCTTGAATGAAAAAGAATCCTCCCATGGCTAGTTAATTATTTGACTACTCAGTGTTCTTCAGTTATATCTTTTTGGAGTAGTTTGTCATTTACTCACGTGCTTCACGTATATCCTATGAGCAAATGGTTGAATGAATTGAATATCATAAATCTGAATTTATATATGTTTCATATGCTTATAACATGAGGAGTAATGACTTCAGACATAATAAGTATAGGTAGTAAACTTATTGAAAGTTAGCAAACTCAGAATTGGTCGCTTGAACAATTCATGAAAGAATATTGAAGGAAGAGAGATTTCACACATAAATATACTATCTTGGACATCTTTTGCAATTGTGAGCACTCTGTGATAGCCTGGCTTATTAGGGATGATAAACTACTCATATCAATAAGGAATTCCTTCTTTTCCGGGAGCCCATCCCAACAGAACTCCCATGTTAAGCATGCTCAACTTGGAGTAGTTTTAGGATGGGTGACCGACCGGGAAGTTGCTCCCGGGTGCGCACGAGTGAGGACAAAGTACACAGAAAAGACTAATATTGATTTGTGGGGCCAGTCTAGATCCCGCCAGGAGTAATGACCATCGACGAGTGTGTCCGGGGCGTTACAAGTTGGTATCAGAGCCGATCCTAGCGGTTACACGGATGTTTGCGGACAGGTGTGCGGTCATGTTGTTCATGACATTTGTGACCAGGCATGGCACACGACATGGCACATGTATCGGACTGGACGCACAGACGTATGTGCCATGAGGGAACGTTCCTGTGGCCCGACGGGGACGTTGGTTCCTCTGAGTGGGGGTCTATGTGATAGCCTGTCTTATTAGGGATGATAGAATACTCATATCAATAAGGAATTCCTTCTTCTCCGGGAGCCCATCCGGACAGAACTCCCAAGTTAAGCGTGCTCAGCTTGGAGTAGTTTCAGGATGGGTGACCGACCGGGAAGTTGCTCCCGGGTGCGCACGAGTGAGGACAAAGTGCACAGAAAAGACTAGTATTAATTTGTTGGGCCAGTCTAGATCCCGCCAGGAGTACCGACCACCGGCGGGCGTGTCCAGGGCGTTACACACTCATTCAAATATGACATTCTAAAAGGTTGATGTTGGACAAGGAAGAAAACATAATGGGTTAAGTTTTCCTATATCCCAAACGTTATATTGTCTTGGATCATCCAACATGTTGATCTTGTCTTTCCCTCTCATGCTAGACAAATTCTTTGCACCAAGTAGAGATACTAAGTGTGCTTCCAAACATGCCTTAAACCAGTTTTGCCATGAGAGTCCACCATACCTACCTATGGAATGAGTAAGATCCTTCATGTAAGTTGTCATCGGTGCCTGAAATAAAAATTACTCTCTAAATATGTATGATCTATTAGTGCGAAGAAAATAATATTTATACGAACTTGTGATAGGGAAGAAATAAAAGCGATGGACTGCATAATAAAGGTCTTTATCACAAGAGGCAATATAAAGTGATGTTCTTTTGCATTAAGATTTTGTGAATTCAACCATAAAAGCGCATGAAAACCTCTGCTCCGCTCTGCGAAGGGCCTATCTTTTACTTTTATCTTCTACCCTTAATACAAGAGTCACGTTGATCGTCACCTTTCCTTTTTACACTTTTTCCTTTGGCAAGCACTTTGTGTTGGAGAAATCCGGATATATATATATATATCCACTTGGATGTAGGTTCTCATAAATTAGTATTGTTGACATTACCCTTGAGGTAAAAGATTGGGAGGCGAAACTATAGGCCCCTATCTTTCTCTGTGTCCGATTAAAACTTTGAACCCATAAATATCACATGAGTGTTAGCAATTGTGAAAGGTTAAATGATAGTTGAGTATGTGCAGTTTGCTAAATCAAAGCTCTTACATATACCCTTCCCAAAAATAAGATGAATTGCAATTGTTTGATGACTAAGAGCACTGTTTGTTAGTTTTCAAGAAAGTTTATGATATATACTTAAACATGTGAATAGCTTGTTACTTGATCAGGAGAAGTTTCATTAGTTGAGCTACTGTTATGATATATAATCATGCTAGAAAAAGTGATTGTAACTAACATTGATGAAACTTATGCACTTGCTAGCATTCACACTTCATAAATTATTTCTTTTATCATTTACCTGCTCGAGGACGAGTAGGAATTAAGCTTGGGGATGCTGATATGTCTCCAACATATCTATAATTTATGAAGTTTTCATGCTATTATATTATCCATCTTAGATGTTTTATATGCATTTATATGCTATTTTACATCATTTTTGGGACTAACCTATTAACCTAGAGCCCAGTGCCAGTTTTTTTTCCCTTGTTTTTGAGTATTGCAGAAAAGGAATACCAAACGGAGTCCAATTGACGTGCCAATTTTTGATAGTTTTTTATGGACCAAAAGAAGCCCCCGGAGTAAAAGAGTTGGGCCAGAAGAATCCTGAGCCGTCCACGAGGGAGGGGGCGCGCCCCACCCCGTGGGCCTGGGCCCCTATCTCGTGGACGACTCGGAGACCCCCCTGACTTCAAACGGTCCCAAAAATTCCTATAAATACACAAACCCCTAGAAAATAACCTAGATCGGAAGTTCCGTCGCCGCAAGCCTCTGTAGCCACGAGAAATCAATCTAGGCAGTCTCTGGCACCCTGCCGGAGGGGGCCATCATCACCAGAGGGAAAGGAGGAGGATCCCGGAAGGGCCATCATCGTCATGAAGGCCAAGGACCAGAGGGAGAACCTCTCCCCATCTAGGGGGGAGGCCATGGAGGAGGAAGCACAAAGGGGAGAACCTTTCGTCCACTCTCTCGGTGGCACCGGAGTGCCATCGGGAGGGGAATCATCGCCGCAGTCCTCGTGTTCATCAACATCACCATCCTCATCTCTTTAACGCGGTCCACTCTCCTCAACCCAGCTGTAATCCCTACTTGAACATGGTTCTCTATGCCAGATATTATGATCCAATGATGTGCTGCCATCCTATGATGTTTTGAGTAGATATCCTTTGTCTTTGGGTTGATTCATGATCTAGATTGGTATGAGTTTTATGTTTTATTTTGGTGCTGTCCTATTGTGCCCTCCGTGTCGCGCAAGCGTGAGGGATTCCCGCTGTAGGGTGTTGCAATACATTCATGATTCGCTTATAGTGGGTTGCTTGAGTGACAGAAGCATAACCCCGAGTAAGGGGGTTGTTGCGTATGGGATAAAGGAGACTTGATACTTTAATGCTATGGTTGGGTTTTACCTTAATGATCTTTAGTAGTTGCGGATGCTTGCTAGAGTTCCAATCATAAGTGCATATGATCCAAGAAGAGAAAGTATGTTAGCTTATGCCTCTCCCTCATATGAAATTGCAATGACGACTATCGGTCTTGTTAACAATTGCCTAGGACAATTCCGCACACCGATCCATCATTATTCCACACTCGCTATTTATAATGTTTAGTAATATATTCTAACTTTATGATAACAACACCTACTTTCATATTTTAGCTCTCTGATATTATGCAAAGTTACCCTCTTCATACCCACAACGTAGTTTTATTTCTCATTTCTAGTTGGAAGCAAACATTCGGTGTACGTAGATTCATATCAGTGGCAGATAGGACTTGAGAGAATATTTATCTTACCTTTAGCTCCCTGTGGGTTCGACACTCCGTACTTATCACTTCCACCTTTGGGAATTGCTATGATGATTTCATGCACTTGGGGATTATCAAATAGAAACTTTAATAATCATGCAAAAGACATGGACATGTAGTAGACATGATATACATCAACTTAGTCCATGGGCACATGTTCATATGAAGCATGGAGTAATCACAATGATTCGTGCAAATAGGAACATGTTGTTAACATGATGACAAATTTAGCATGATGGCAACTTGAGAGCAAGAAAGAGACAAACAACAGCAATATCTAATGACAACCAAGGGCATGGCATCAAAGTACACATAACAATGAGCAAATAACATCAAGGCATCATATACATATGACGCATGGACTAGTGGGAACCATCAAGACAAGATTGCATGTTATAATAGTTTCAGCAAGTGTAAAACAGCAGCAATAACATACATGTTTGCAAGCTTATAACAGAGGTCATATGAGGTCCAAAATTATCAAACTTAGCATGTTGACAAAGTACTCATAGCATACTTCAAAACATGTAAAAGGAGCATCACCAAAAGAGTCATAGATTACTCAACGTCAAACTCACACAACATGGCATCATGAAGTTAACAGAAAACTGGAACATCATATAGGCATGTTCAAGGCAATGAAAACAGATGCTACATGACATATATGAGGCATCAAAAGGCATGGAATGATAGAGCATAACATGGACGTCAAAACATCTCAAGTAAGCAACCCCAGATTATGCATGGAATGGATAGTAGCTTCAAGTTAACATAGCATCACAATGTAACAATTACAAACTTAGCAAAATCCACCAAGTCTCAGAAATCAGCAACATTAAGTAGCACACTTCACAAGCTTGTGATACTCACCACAAGTCACATAAAAATACATGGATTTCACCACTGTAAAGATGGCATGAATATGCTCCTAAAACATGTAGACATGATGCACAAAAGATCAACACACAAAATGCAATGAAAAAGGAAAAACAGCAAATTATAACAAACTCAGTAGGTTAACATCATATAGCACTCTTGCAACAGGGATTAACATGTCATAATGCATCCTAACATGCATCCAAATCAAACCATCATGTAGAGCTCTCAGAGATAAACATTTGCATATAAGGATCATCATCACACGGTGAGCATGCACAAAGTTAACACATGGCAAACATGCATGCATGATGCTGGGATTCACAGACTTAGCCGATTTTTAACAGAAAAATCCGAGCGAGCATCATATAGTATTTAGCGCCTAGGGCGATGGATAGGGCAGGTAGGGTTGCTCACCCCGATGGGTTTCGGCCAACTATGCGGACGGGATGCATGCCAGCGGGGAGGTCGCAGCAGGCCAGCCCACGAGGCCGAGGCGAGGCCGGTCGTCATCTTGCCCTCGTGTTCGCGCACGAGTAGGATGCAGGGGCGGCGGCTCCACCAGCGAGGACGCAAGGACGGCGGGGAGGCCGTGGGAACATTGGCGATGGCCGAATCTGGTCGCACCGGCCCATTTCGGCCGGATCCGGCGGCACTCGTCGTGGGGCGACAGCGAGGGAGCCCTGGCGGCGGCGCTGACCATGGAGGAGGGCAGAGGTTAGCGAGAGAAAAGGAGAAGAGAGAGAAAGTGAGAGGAGAGGGATGGAGCCCCGACCTGGCGACGAGATGAGCTGGGGTCACCGGTGTTGGCTCCGACAAGGTCGAGGTAGGTGGCGCAGAGGAGCTCCGGAGGAGCGGGCGAGCGGGGGCCAGGCGCAGAGTGGCGGCGGCGCGCGGGTTCGCTCGGGCCCCAGATGGGCTCGGGCGGGCCTGGCTTGGGTTCCCAGGGCCGTGGTGGGGGAGCCGGTTGGGGAGGCGAGGTGGCGGCGTGGGAGTGGTTTGCGGGCGCGGGGTGGCGACGTGGCGCGCCCGGATTGGTCCGAGGCGCGGCGGCGGCTGGGCTGCGCAGGAAATCTAGGTGGAGGGGGATGGCTGTGGCTGCTGGTGGTGGATCCGAGGAGAAGGGGGTCTAGGGGTAGGGGAAGAGCTAGGTTTGTCCAAAAATGGACTAGGGGCTGTTTATATAGGGTAGGTGCTAGGGTTCGGGGGGTTTGAGGCCGTTTAGGACCCTCCGATTGCAATTAAACGGTTCTGGTCGGAGGGGAGGTTAGTGAGCTGGATTAGTGGGCTATGAAGAGGGGTTGGGCTGAGAGGAAAGAGGAGGAATGCAGCCCGGTGACTGTTTCCAGAGACCAAAAATGTCCGACCATAGACCGGCTATACTTCCGCTATAGTCAGCCGTTGGGGCATCAAATGGACTCCGAACGCGATGAAATTTGACAGGCGGTCTACCTACACTATAATAAGACTGCATGCCAACTTTCATCCCATTCCGATAACATTTATCTCCCGCTCATGAAACAAGGTCTGAGAGGTGCAACGGATTCCGAAACGGACAAAGGAGAAAGAGATCGGATGCAAGTTTTGAAATCATGAGATGCAGTGCACATGATGACATGACAAGATACAACACGCAAGCAGATGACATGGCAACAATAGAGAATAAACAGAAGACACCTGGTGCATCTGTCTCAGGGCATTACAGTGGATGAGCCACATGTCAGACAAAGCGGTCCTGTAAGTGTGTCGCCATTTCGTGTGCGGACTGACCCTGCTGAGTTTCTATGCCAACACGATAGGAGCAGCCTACCACTTGGTTTTGCTCCTTGGTGAATCCTGACTATATGAGGTGATTTTATTGAGCAGTGGGCGGGGGAGCATGGCCTGTCATGCTGTCCCACATGTCATGATGTACCAAGGCGATGCGCATCCCTCTTGAGGAAGAACAACGGTAGAAGCAATATGTGGTTTTCATGAAGGAGATGATGGAGAAGCAGATTCAGCGAAGTGTTAAATAATGGTTGCTTCGTCCGTCTGGGGGAAAGGTGTGGCTTTGTGATTTGATATCTCATTGCTCATTACTACTACTGGGGCGCTACGACTGTGGTGCATCCCCCTTGCTGTACTGCACTGTTATTTGGCGCATGACACATCGACCTTGTTGCTATATGTCCCACATGTCGGCGAGACGAAGTACAACATTCATGAAAGTGAGCGTCTCCACTCTTTTAGTACAGTACGACAGAGGAGTACAAGACACGGCATGGTTTTTGATGCTTCGCGCGATCCATCGATACATACCCGGAGTAAAAAAGGCGGGGTGGGTATTTTCGCGCACGGTTGGAAGGGGAGTTTGGCGTAGTCTGTTCGAGGCAATTAGGCAGGAAAGGAAACAAGCAAATAAAGGTTGAGCGACTTAGTTTTGGGAAAATCTGATTTTATGGAGTACGTACCCACTATGGAGGTAGTACTACTTACTACTCCTTCCTTTCCAGTTTATAGGGATCCTCTAAAAAATAGTTTTTCCGTTTTATAAGTCTCAATTCTACTACTACCTCTGTCCTAGTTTATTGGTCCCCATTGTATTTTGTCTCAATTATTGACTATAGATTGAACTAACAAAATGTTAGTGCATGTTACCAAAAATTATATCATTGAAAACTATGTTCAAATACGAATCCAACGATATAATTTTTGTTGACATGCATTAACATGTTGTTAGCTAAATCTTTGGTCAAAATTTGGCACAAACTACAAAAGTGACCTATAAACGAGGATGTAGGTGGTAGTACTTACCATCACATGTTTGGATTTTGAGGTGCATTAAATCACCCGATGCAAGCACTATCAAGAGAAAACTCACCAATGCATGTAGAAGTTCATGGAAATTTAGTGGTCATGCATGCATTCGTTGTAATTAATGCATTGATAAACATAACTTTTTGAGAAAAACGAGTGTCTACATCATGCATATATGACTCAAAGCTTACACGCTAAAGTGTGGTATTTATTCATAATTTGGTTGCCAAATCTCATGCGTGCAATGCACATGTACCTTACTAGTAGATTTAGAGCCACTTGGTTCATATGAATGGATTTCTATACTCCAACAATTTCGAAGTTAAATAAACATTATCCTAGATTCAATAGAAAAGTTCGTATGATGTGAACCAAATGACAACTCTTTTCCAACCCCTCGTCCTAGGAAATGAGATACATGTCAGCTCTAAATTCAATAGAAAAGTTCCTATGATGTGAACCAAATACATCTCTTTTGCAATCCCTACTCATAGGAATTGAGATACATGTCATCTCTTTCCCTACAACTTCCATATCTATTCCTAGCTAGTACAACCCACTAGCTTTTTTCCGGACATGCAACTATGCCACATGAACTCGTCATGCATGCAAGTCATAAATCACATTGATTTTCTACTCTATGCATGCAAGTACCACATCATCAATTCGTGCATGTTACTCATAAGTTATTTTTTGCATTAGATTTGGTATTATAGACAATATATGTGTTGGTCACGCGCACACATATGTAGTTAAAATTCACATTTTTGTTAGAAATGTCATTCTTTTAACTGTAATTCATTTTTTTCTCTTTGTATTACATTTTCATTTTATTTTCATTCTAAGCATACATTCACTTCCCATTAGTTATAGATGTTTTTGGATGAACTTTGCATTATTTTAAGTAGAAAATTTCATGCGGCCGAGGGTATATCAAAATGCGGAGCCCATGCGTCATTGCGTTTCGGTTGAACATACGTCCACTATTTTCTTCAAGAAGACGAGGGAGGCGTGGATTTGTAGTGGAGGCTCCTAATCTAGGGCACCCTAGGTAGCTGCCGCACGCATCATTGGTTTTCTTTTTTCTTTATGCTCTTGAGCCCTAGAGTAAAATGATGGTTGCTTCGTCCGTCAAGCTTAATGCGGGAAAGGTGGGGCTTTGTGATTTAACCCCTCATCGCTCATTTATTACTATTGCGACGCGAGGACCGGTGTTGGGGATATAACTATTAGGTATGACCCGCCCAGGAGGGGCCGGGTCATCCCTATGACAATTCATCTCAATGAAGCCAACGAGCTTACGGCGGTTCATAGATAGGCTTAATAGAGGGCCTACACCCAAAAGCGGCTTAAGGCCCATGAGTATAAACCGCCATGTATGTAAACTTGTATTCTAAGGCATATGTAAAAGGTCACCGAGTCGGATATGTTGTATAAGCCGGCCGGGACTCTGAGGGCCGCAGGCGTGAACCCGTGTATATAAGGGGATGACCTAGTGGCGTCTTAGGTCAAGAAACAACGGATCGAGAGTCAGGTCAAGCGTATTTGCTCCCTGCTCATCGAAACCCTACCAATACTAACTACAAACCGGACTAGTCTTTTACCTTCATCGTAAGGTGCCGAACCAGTATAAACTCCGCGTGTCCTTTGTCCTGATTAATCCCTTTAAGCTAACGTCAACGTGATGGCTCCACGACTAAGTCCTCACACTAGGACATCTGCCGTGTCAATTCCACAACAGTTGGCGCCCACCATGGGGCTATCGCAGGATGGTTTCGATTTCTTAAAGGGAAACTTTGAAGGGATCGAGGGATACGCCGTTTGCCGGATGACCAAGAGTCACCGTGGCAAGCTCTACATCGACGACACAGGCTGGGGCCCCAAGGCCGGCTCAATTGAGTATGGGTATCGGGTCCCCTTCAGCGGAATTCACGTCTTCTCGGCAAGGTCGGTGAACCGGACCCTGAGCAGGACATCTGCACTCACATCATCGAGACGGCTCAGCGTGTGAGATCCGCCCGGGTTCGGCCCACCATGAATCGTGCCTTCATGGGATGTATCCATGGAGCGGAACCTGAGGATAAATCGGCATCTGGTGGTGAGATCGTCATTTATTCTTATGACGAGTCATGTACTGGTGAGACCGAATCATTGTATCAACTTCAAGAGGGTCGGCTTGGGGGCTGTTCCGAAAGCGACAGTATTCCGGACCCCTGTGAGCCGCCGAATCGAGTTGCAATTTTCATGGACGGTACACAGCCCATGCAGCACTCATCAACTACGGCGAAGCTGGTTTCTGGGTCAGGGGCGGAAGCGGCTGACAGGGCAGGAGGCCCTGAGCGCCCGCCGGCTAAGGCTTTAACTGATTTGCTGGATAAATGCTTAGTGCTTGCTGCAGCTCCACCTCACTACCTTCCCCTACCCATAAGCTTAAATAGTCTTGATCTCGCGCGTGTGAGATTGCTGAGTCCTCATGACTCACGGATACTTCCAAACAGTTGCAGGTGTCGATGATACCAGTGCAGGTGAAGCAACCAAGCTCAAGTGTGATCTCGAAGAAGATCTTAATCGTTGTTTTGTGTCTTTTCCGGTTGACCAATAGTGGTGACCAGTTGGGACGATCTGGGATCTAGCATTTGGGGTTTATCTTCCTTTTCTTTTGTATTTTACCGTAGTTGGTCTTTGAGTGTATTTGGTTGATGTATGAATTGTTTATGTATTGTGTGAAGTGGCGATTGTAAGCCAACTCTTTATCCCTTTCTTATTCAGTACATGGGATTGTGTGAAGATTACCCGTCTTGCGACTAAACCACCATGCGGTTATGCCTCTAAGTCGTGCCTCGACACGTGGGAGATATAGCCGCATCGTGGGTGTTACAAGTTGGTATCAGAGACATCTCCGACTTATGAGCCCCCTGCTTGATCGAATCACTGATGTTCTTGAGTCTTAGGATTATATATATCGGAGAGTAGGATTCTTTTACTCCTCAGTCCCTTCGTCGCTCTGGTGAGGCCTCCTGACGTAGAAGTTTTGATAGTCTTGTGACAAGAACATTGTTCTTGGTGCCTCCTCACATTTAGGGGTTGTGGCAGTGTCCCGGGGAGTTGAGCTCTGAGGTGTTGTCGTCACAATTTTAACGTTCCAGTTCGGGAATACCTAAGTTCGCCGACATTGAAAATCTCTTTTATGCAGTTGTTGGTGATATAACCTCGACACCATCCAGTACTGGGGCAGGAGTTCGGGAGTATTTCCATAACTCGTATAACGGATGCTTTTCGAAGGCTTAGGTACATGATTTCCGAAGGTTTCTTGGTTATGTGTTGACGGATGGATACAACTGGATTTAGGGATTGTTAGTTTGGTGAGATATTATGCTTCCCCTGTATCCCCAACACCTGATTGCATAACCAGAAAGTTTCGGGAGTTTATAGATGGGAATTCAAGTATCTCGTAGGATATCTTTCCAACAAACACGTGATACGATATGGGATCTATCATATGTTGTGGTATTCGAGTTGCTTCAATGTCAAATGTTGATTCCATGCCTCTTTCTAAGCGGTGTTCTCATATTTCTATGTGGATGCTAATCCTTCATGATAATTGAGATGGTCATGCCAATTCTTTTCCTCAACCGACGTGCTTCTCTTCAAGTGGATCCGATCATTTCCAACATCCGCAAGATCAACTCTAAGTTTTCTCAACGGTATCCTTTCCATCTGCCCAAGTTGTCTTTGCTTTTCCCACCCTCTCACCCGTTTACTTCAAGGAATCATATTTCTTAATCAACTATCCATTTTATTCATGTGAAGTCTCTTCATCCTTTTCTTTCAAGTTTTGATCTGGTGATCTATCATGAAGATACTAACGGAGCTTCAAGTCCATCATTCTTCGTTCTCTTTTCTTCTTCGTTGGATTCAATTCAGCTTTCGGCGTTGATCATATCTTTTTCTTCGTTTCAAATGTTTTCTCATGCCGGTGCCCCTCTTAATCATCCACCTCTTGCTATTCTTGTTTATCTGGAGCGCTGAAGATATCATAGAAGATTCAAGTTTCCATTCGTAATCCATTCAAGCTATTTCGAGGATGTTATCTCATTCAAGTCATTTAATTCAACCGGTGCAATCTCTCTTTTAAATCGTTCAATGGTGTATCTTTTGAGTGGGCCCTAACCCACAGGTCTTTTCCCCAGGATCTTACCTGACTCTTCTAATTTTCTCGGAGCTATTCTCTAATCTTCTAAAGTTTGATGTAAGAATGAATTTTCATCAGTCAATTGCCTTCTCCAATATCGCTTTCAAATTCTTTTCATCTTTGGCTCAACCTTTCCTCTTTTCATCCTTCTGGAGTGTCTCAACAATTCATGGTGGTGTTTCTCATTGTCATTCCCAGATTTTGAAGACCGAGCAAGAGATTTCTCCTAAAATCTTGGTCCATTCTCCTGAAGATTTATGGTTCTAGCTACATGCCATCCTCTCACAATTGTTTTCGATTGTGAGAATTCTTTTCAACCATCCGGAGTAATTCAGGAGTCTTTTCAGTTTGATTCTCCGGAGCCCATCATCTCAGAATTATTCATTCCAACTTTCAGCACTCGTTCTCCAAATCATATCGGTGCATCATTCAAGTATTCTCTAATCAGCTCGGGATCTCTATGTTCACTTGCATCTAAATTCGCTCAAGTATCTTCGTTCATTTTTCTAATTCTTCCCGGTGTTTCATTATCTTTTCTTTGTTTGTTTTTAAATCCTACCAGTGGTTCGTTGAAGACCGTACTAAGATTACGCTATATCTCTCCTTAATCCTTTTCAATGAGAATGAGTAGTATGCCAAATCCATTGTGTGTCATCAATTTAATTGATGAAGGATAAGAATAATGTAATTCCTATTATTGTTTCATCGGTAAAATTCAATTCCTTATTGCGAAGGTTCATTGAAATTCTTGGTTCCAAGTTGTTCATCTTTCTTGTCCGGGGTTCAAAGTCTTCACATTTCGTAGCTCCATCTAAATCATCGCAAGGCTTCTCCTTGTTTTCTCAACTTCCCTTCCGTTTTATCATCCTTTTATTACTGGAGTTCTTCGAGAGTTTCTTCATGGTGGCTCGTCAAGGATTCTGTTCATTCTTCAATAGGTCTTCAAGATCTCTCTCGGAGTCATGAACCGCCAAGCAATACTCTAAAATAAACATGGTGTTCAAGACATGTCTTGTTTTGAGGAGTTCAAGCTTCCTTCATCTTGCATTCCGAAGTGCAATTCTTTCTCTCTTATGTTTTGAGGTGGTGTTATGTTACTCTTGACAATTTCCCTTCATGTTTCATGATTCACATGTTGTCTGGAATGACATATTTTAAACCCATCATTTTCAATTCGTTCATGAGACACGTTTATAACACCCCAGATATGACTTTCCCAATTTGTACTCCAACTCTTGCCATTTCCGGCGTTAAGTTATTTTATTTTCTTGGGTTCGGGTTTTTGTCTCCGTGTGTTGTTGTCATTGTCATGCATCTCATATCATGTCATCATGTGCATTGCATTTGCATACGTGTTCGTCTCATGCATCCGAGCATTTTCCCCGTTGTCCGTTTTGCCTTCCGGCGCTTCGTTCTCCTCCGTTGGTCATTTATTCCTTTCTTTCGTTCATGGGGATTAAACATTTCTGGATTGGACCGAGACTTGCCAAGCGGCCTTGGTTTACTACCGGTAGACCGCCTGTCAAGTTTCGTATCATTTGGACTTCGTTTGATACTCCAACGGTTAACCGAGGTACCGAAAAGGCCTCGTGTGTGTTGCAGCCCAACACCCCTCCAATTTGGCCCAAAACCCACCTAAACCTGCTCCATCATCTAGAGCGTTCGATCACGATCGCGTGGCCGAAAACCACACCTCATTTGGACTCTCCTAGCTCCCTCTATGCCTATCTAAAGACCCCCTCCGTTTTCTTCTTCTTCTTCCCCCTGAAATCCTATATCCGCCACCTCGCGCGCGCCGGACAAAATTCGCCACCGACGGACGTGTCCGCCCACTCCCTCCGCCGCCATGTGGCACGCCATCATTGGCCCCGCGCCTCAGCCACCACTCCCTCCGCCGCCGGCCCGGGAAGCCCACCTAGGGCCCCCGAGGCCCATCCGCCGTCGCCGTCACGCCAGGGCGCCTCCCCGCCGCCCGAGCGCATCGCCCACCGCCTCCTTCTCCGCGCCAGCGCACGAGCCGCCGCCGCGCCACCGTGGGTCCCCGCCGCCGCCGCCGCGCAAACCGCCGCAGCGCGCCGCTCCCGCCGGCGCCTCCCTCCTCCGGCCAGATCCGGTCGAGGAGCGACCGGATCCGGTGACCCCGACCTCGCCGGCCGCCATATTCGTCTTCTCCGGCGAGATCCGCCACCGCCTCGGCTTTCGTGCAACCGTTGACTTTTATCTCGAGGTTGTTTTTGCACCAAGTCCCCGAATCTCAGATCCATGTGCTCCTGTTCATGGCATCCTAACTCCTCATCCGTAGCTCCGATTTGGGCATATAGCATATCAAAATGTTCGTCTCAGAGAGTACATCATTTCATTCCATTGCATCATTTTCATTTGAGTTCATCCTCATGCCCGAAATGCTGTTAGAAGGAGGCTACTTGAGATAATTGTCAGATCTGCTAATCTATTTTAGACATTTGTCATTTTTGCCATGATTATTGTATGCATGATATGCCCATGAGCTCTACATATGTTTTGTTAAGGGTTTTGTCGCCTTTCCAGAGGTGCAACCCATGTATTTTTTTTGATGTGTGTGGTGACTAGCACAAGCTTGCAAAGTGAGGCACTTGGTAATTCTGTTTTCAGGGACTTTGCATTTCCACTAAGTCCTTGAGCTGATTAGTTCATGATGCCATATGTTCATGTTGTTTCCTAGTGATCCGTGCCTATTTTGAGGATGGTCATTAAGATGTTTTGTTAATCTTGTAGTGCTCTATCCATCCATGTCTTTGTTTGCAATTATGGAGCACCCTAGCTTGAGTCAATCGAGCTCTACTTTTGCTACTTTGTGAATCTGGGCAGATTGTCAACTTGTTTGCAATATTGCCGATGATGTTGTAGTTGATCCATGTATGCTATGCTATTGTTCTTTCCATGTCTAGCTTGCATTTTGTGTATTATTGATGGGTGTATGCTTAGATTGTCATGACTTGCTCCGTAGTGAGTGCATCGAGCTCCTAAACATGCCTACTTGATATCTGTTTTCAGCATGCTCCAGTTTTCACTAAGTCTGTGATCTGATTATATTTTTGCCATGTTCACATACTTGCAATTGTATTTTCTGACCCCCTTTTGGCTCAAGGTCACTAAGGGACTTTCGTTAAGCTCTTTGAGTAGCTCCATGCCATGCTTTACTTTGCCATGTTTAGGTCCTGTAGCATGTAGTTTTGTTGCTCCGAAGAGTGCTACCTGATCTGAAATTCCAGACAAGTGTTAATTTCACTAAGTCTGAAATCTGTTTGCCATATGCATTTTTGCCATGCTTGTTTGAACCTGTTAATGGATGAATTGGCCGTAGCTCAGTGCTAGAATTTTGTTAAGCATCATGAATGCATCCCTGACATGTATTTTTTTGCCATGTTGGGGTGCTGTAGCATGTTCATCTCATTGCATTTAAATGGCTACTTGTTGCAAATCGCAGACCGGTGTCATATTTGTTTTGCTTGCCTTTTCCAAACCGTAACTCCGATTCCGGTGATCTTTATATTGTTTTCAAGGGATTTCATCTCATCTTTCCAGTGGCACACTTGGATTTCCATGTTGAGGCCAGGATCTTGCATTTCCTGTCACATCTTCCATATGCATCCCGCATCGCATCCCGCATAGCATACCATCCTTGCATCATATTGTTTGATCCTTGCACATGGTTGATTGTGTACTTTTTGCTTGTTTGTCTTGTTTGGGTAGAGCCGAGAGACGAGTTCGCTAACGAGGAGTCCATTGAGTTTGCTTTCGAGGATCCAGTCAACTCTGACAACTTTGTAGGCAAGATGATCATACCCTTGAAATCACTTCTATCTTTGCTTGCTTAGTTGCTCGCTCTTTTGCTATGCCAATGCTACGATGCCTACCCCTTTCTTTCAAGCCTCCTAGATTTCCATGTCAAACCTCTAACCCACCTTGTCCTAGCAAACCGTTGATTGGCTATGTTACCGCTTTGCTCAGCCCCTCTTATAGCGTTGCTAGTTGCAGGTGAAGATTGCAGGCCGTTCCTTGTAGGAACATTTATTTAATTGTTGGGATATCACTATATTATCTTGTTATCTTAATGGATCTATATACTTGGTTAAGGGTGGAAGGCTCGGCCTCTCGCCTAGTGTTTTGTTCCACTCTTGCCGCCCTAGTTTCCGTCATATCGGTGTTATGTTCCCGGATTTTGCGTTCCTTATGTGGTTGGGTTATAATGGGAACCCCTTGATAGTTCGCCTTGATTAAAGCTTTTCCAGCAATGCCCCACCTTGGTTTTACCATTTGCCACCTAGCCTCTTTTTCCCTTGGGTTTCTGGAGCCCGAGGGTCATCTTATTTAAACCCCCCCGGGCCAGTGCTCCTCTGATTGTTGGTCCGAACCGAGTAGACTGCAGGGCCACCTCAGGGAAACTTGAGGGTTGGTTTTAATCGTAGGATGTCTCATCTGAGTGTGCCCTGAGAACGAGATATGTGCAGCTCCTATCGGGATTTGTCGGCACATTCAGGCGGTGTTGTTGGTCTTGTTTTAACCTGTCGAAGTGTCTTGTTGTACCGGGATACCGAGTCTGATCAGAACGTCTCGGGAGGAGGTCTATTCCTTCGTTGACCATGAGAGCTTGTCATGGACTAAGTTGGGACTCCCCTGCAGGGATTTGAACTTTCGAAAGTCGTGCCCGCGGTTATGGGCAGATGGGAATTTGTTAATGTCTGGTTGTAGATAACTTAACATTAACTTAATTAAAATGAATCAACCGTGTGAGTTACCGTGATGGCCTCTTCTCGGCGGAGTCCGGGAAGTGGACACGGTGTTGGAGTAATGTTTGCCGCAGGTTGTTCTCTAGTTTCTCACTCGCGCTTGGCCCCCTCTTCTCGCTCTCTTTTGGGAACAAGATAGCCACCATACATGCTAGCCTCTTGCTACAGCTCCACATATATATTTACCTTGCCTTACCTATAAGCTTAAATAGTCTTGATCGCAAGGGTGCGAGATTGCTGAGTCCCTGTGGCTCACAGATTACTATTACACCTGATGCAGGGCCTGATGATTCCGCTCTAGGTGACGCGCTCGAGCTCAAGTGGGAGTTCGACGAGGACTCTCAACGTTATTATGTTTCCTTTCCTGATGATCAGTAGTGGTGCCCAGTTGGGGGTGATCGGTACCGTGTCGCATGTTGGGATATCTTTTATTTTGGCGCCGTAGTCGGGCCATGAGTGTTTGGATGATGTAATGTTATTTTATGTACCTTGATTGACGTGGCGAGTGTAAGCCAACTATGTTATCTCCCCTTTATTATTATATTGCATGGGATGTGTAAAGATTACCTTACTTGCGACATATGCCTTCAATGCGATTATGTCTCTAAGTCGTGCCTCGACACGTGGGAGCTATAGTCGCATCGAGGGTGTTACAACGTTGCAACCCATCAATCTCTTCATTGGAGTTATCTTGGGTTATATTTCACCTAAAGCCTTCCATTAGGATTGTTGCTATTTATGGTTCGCATAGATGATCCAAGTTCTTCATTTATCCTAGCGATGAAATAAGTTTCTCGTTTCCTTGTTCACGTCAATCTAATCTATTGTTTTTCCGTTAGTGGCAGAATTTCACCTCATATGTTTGAGAAGTTTTCCATAAGCCCACTATAAGCTTACTCGTTTCATTGTTGGTTTTCCAACAATTTCGTTATAACCTTCTTTGAAGGGTGCTTTCCAAGCTTAGTTGTGGCAGAAGTTGGCATTTGCTTCTCCATTCTTTTATTCCAACAATCTATCGTCTATTCTTTCTTTCGGAGGTATTGTGATGTTGCACTCTTCGACTCATCATCTCATTTTTGTCAAAGATCATGTTCTTTCATTTCCTTATCCATTCAACAGAGTGTTGTCGTATTTGATCTTTATCGTTCCTTGTACATCTCGTTTCAACAGTAGTGCTTGCATATACTTCTTGTCCATTGCAACCCTTTTCTTATGTCTTGCAACCTACAAGGTTCTAATAAGGTTCCTTGTTCCTCTTTTCTAACAGAGTGTTTTCATCTTTGTTCATCTTCGTTGTATTCTTTCTTTCCATTTGTTCAACCTCCCAAGGTTCATGGTTTCACTCGTTTGTCCAAGAAGCAACTTTGTTTTACCTCTTCCTCTTACGTTTCTCCCCGGTACCATCCTAGATGTCGGGACGCGGTCCTCTCGTAGTGGTGGAGTGTTGTAACGCCCGGAGACTAGTGCTTCAGATGCCTTCCTTGTATTCCGAGTTTCGTCGTGTGATTTGTTTGGTTCATTGCATTCATCTTTGCAACATGTGCATTGCATCATGTCATCTTGCATCCCTTTTTAAAACTCAACTAAATAAAATGCATAGATCTTTGATCTATTTAAATTGAGGGAACTCACATGGTGATTTCTCTATATAACATATCCTCCCAATATATTAGGGAGCTATAATAGATATTCTAACACACGTGCAAAGATAACTCCATGCCTTTTCTTTCTCAATTCCACGTCTCCAAACCTTGTCGATAATTCTTTCTCCATTTTTTTTGTTGAGGCTCCTCCAAAAGTCTCAATAATTTTGGACCTTCCCTAACCTCACTTCCCATTCAAATCTTTTGGATTTAATTTCAAATGAGTTTGAATTCAACTTCAACCGCGTGCCCACATTTATTTTTCCGGGATCAGGCTCATTTTTATGAGTCCGGGAAAATTACCCGCTTGCGCAAATTCTTGTCCTATCTCTTCTTTCTCCTCCTTTTTTCTTCTTTGTTTTTTCTTCTTCTTTCTTTTCTTCTGTTTTCAGAAGAAGAAGAGAGAGGGAGAGAGAAGCCCAGCCCAGGCCGGCTTCCCTAGGCCCACCAAACCCCCATGGCACTTGGACCATCCTCGAGGCCCATCCTAACCCTAACCCCCATCTCCCGATCGGCCCCCCTCCGCTTTCTTCCACAGCGCCGCCTCCGCCTCGATTCCCTTCCGATCGATCCCCATCTCTCCCTTCGTTCTCCTCCTGTGCTGCTAGAGACACACACACCGCACCCCGCAGCCACTCCATTTCGATCCCCTGCTCCACCTCATGACTCCACCGCCGGCAAGCACTGCCTCTACGCCTCCGTCCCCCATGGTGCCATGGCCTTCCTCTAGTCCCGAGTGCTGCTCCTCCTCCACGCCACAGCCACCCCTCTCCCGCTCCTCCTGCACTTGCCGCCACGCTGGCCATCAACTCCGGCGTGCGCTGCCTTCGCGTCCGAGCTGCTCTACTCCGCCCCTCCCTTCTCCTCTTTGGGTTCGTTCCCAGCGCCTCCGTCGCTCCCCTGCACCATGCCTCGGCCTCTGCGAGCACTGGATGCTCCAGCGAGCCCTTCGCCAGCCTACAACCTCTGCTGGTGCCCGTCCAGGAAAGCCTGGCCAGCCTCCCCGTCCTCTGATTCTCCTTGCCTCCTCGTCCTCTACTTCTCCTCGCCTCGCCGTCCAAGTTACTGCTTGGCTCCGCTCCGCCGCCCCTGCTTCTTCCTCGTCATCGGCCAGCCGGTGCCTAGAAGCGAGGGTTTTAGGTCACGCAGGAGAGCTCACCCTCAACTCCGCAACCCTCCGTCACGCCTCCGCGCGCACAACCTCCGTCACCGGCCGACCACCAGCAAGGCTTCGTCACCGAGGCCGCAACCTCCTCCTCGTCCAGGTGCCCCGCCCGCCATGGGGCAGCAGCAACAACCCTCGTCCTCATTGCATCCATGCTCCGCCCCCGACCTCCGCCCGTGGCAGCTGCTACTGCCGCGACTCGAGCTGCTGCTCCCGGCTTCACTATCTACTATCGCCTCTTTGCCATGGCCATCGCTGAGTTCCCCCAGGACCCCTGGAGTCATGTACATGAAAACCAAGTCCGAAGACTGTCGTGGCCGTGATCTCGCCCAGTACCATTATGGATTCGTCAAGACCGCAAGTACCCTTTTGATCGCCAGGACTGAGACCCCAAGTTCGACTACATGTTGCTGCCCCGTTCGAGACCACCAAATCCCATGACGAACCGTCAAGTTCCACAAGATACCAAGTACCTCTACCCTCGACCCGAACATCTATGAACCCTGTATGACGACCATTGCCAAAGACCGTCGGGTGAACAACTACCGTCGCCGTGGGTTCGACAATACAATGTGTACAACTACTTCCACGACGACCGTGTACCACTACCGTCGCAAGAACGAGATCGATGAGTCCGAAAACCCCTAGTACCACGACAACCCCGAAGGAATTCGAATTCATCAAGTTCCTCTTCAAAACATGAACCACTACTTCCCTCAACGAACTCGAACCGCTCTGAAAATGCACGCTTCAAAGGTATAACGTCGAGACGACCGCCCGTGGACGAATGCTTGTGATTGTGTATGAGATGGTTTCATGTAACCGTTTCTCACCGCGTACGATGTATCTCTTGCGCGTTACCCATTTCTGAGGCTTTGAAACGTGGGAACCCGGTATCCGGGATCACCCCACCATCCTTGCATGACACGCTCCCGTCGCTTTTTCTTTTGCACCGACATCTCGATGAGTTGTCGGATCATCGGAATGTTGCCGTGGCACCATTTCCGTTGTCGTTGTCGTGGCACCCCTTTCGTTTCCGCTACGATGACAAATGCTTCATAACATGCTCTTATCAACATTTTCATACATATTGCATAAAACTTGCAAATGTCATCCACATCATGATAACAACACCAATAATGTTTAAATTGTTGTTTGCATTCAACTGCTAATGCATATGGGGATTTACCGGAATTGTTGTTTGATGTTTCCGGCCCCATTTAGATTGTTTAGATTGTGTAGTTTACTTTTGCCTCACCTCTTGCCATGTTTAACAACATTTAATATTGTTGAGTAGCCTAACCGGGTGTGAACTAAATAATCAAATATGGTGTTTCTTCAATATGCAACAATATTGTTTGATGCTCTTTGCCATGCCTCTTTAAACCGTACATGCATCATACTTGGTTGTGCATCATGCCATGTTTATGTGATGGTTGTTTACTATGTTGCTTGCTTCTTTCCGGGTTGCTTCTCTCGTTAGCTTCGGTTTCATTCTGGAGATGTGAGGATTCGTTCGACTACGTTCGTTCGCCTTCTTCATGGACTCATTCTTCTTCCTTGCGGGATTTCAGGCAATATGACCATACCCTCGAAATCACTTCTATCTTTGTTTGCTAGTTATTGGTTCTATAGCTATGTCGCGCTACCTATCACTTGCCAGGTCAAGCCTCTAACCCACCTTCCTAGCAAAACGTTGCTTTGCTAAGTTACTGCTTTTGCTAGGTGAAGCTAAAGTTTGTTCCATGTTGGAACATGGATATGTTGGGATATCACAATATCTCTTATTTTAATTAATGCATCTATATACTTGGTAAAGGGTGGAAGGCTCGGCCTTATGCCCGGTGTTTTGTTCCACTCTTGCCACCCTAGTTTCTGTCATACCGGTGTTATGTTCCTTGATTTTGCGTTCCTTACGCGGTTGGGGGAATGGGACCCCCTTGACAGTTCGCTTTGAATAAAACTCCTCCAGCAAGGCCCAACCATGGTTTTAACATTTGCCACCTAAGCCTTTTTCCCTTGGGTTCTACAGACTCAAGGGTCATCTTTATTTTAAACCCCCAGGCCAATGCTCCTCTAAGTGTTGGTCCAACCTGTCAACCGACGATGGCCACCAGGGGCAACTCTGGGCTGGCCTACCGGAAGTTTGGACAATCCAGTGTGCCCTGAGAACGACATATGTGCAGCTCCTATCGGGATTTTTCAGCACAGTCGGGCGGCTTTGCTGGTATCGTTTTACCATTGTCGAAATGTCTTGTAACCGGGATTCTAAGACTGATCGGCTCTTCCCGGGAGAAGGAATATCCTTTGTTCACTGTGAGAGCTTGTGATGGGCTAAGTTGGGACACCCCTGCAGGGTATAAAATTTCGAGAGCAGTGCCAGCGGTTATGTGGCAGATGGGAATTTGTTAATATCCAGTTGTAGAGAAGTTGACACTTGACTTAATTAAAATACATCAAGCGCGTGTGTAACCGTGATGGTCTCTTTTCGGCGGAGTCCGGAAAGTGAACACGGCTCTTGTGTTATGCTTGAACGTAAGTAGTTTCAGGATCACTTCTAGCTTCTCGAACATTGCGTTGCTTCTCTTCTCTCTCTTATTTGCGTATGTTAGCCACCATATATGCTTAGTGCTTGCTGCAGCTCCACCTCACTACGTTCCCCTATCCATAAGCTTAAATAGTCTTGATCTCGCGGGTGTGAGATTGCTGAGTCCTTGTGACTCACGGATACTTAGAAACAGTTGCAGGTGCCGATGATACCAGTGCAAGTGACGCAACCGAGCTCATGTGGGATCTCGAAGAAGATCTTGATCGTTGTTTTGTGTCTTTTCCGGTTGATCATTAGTGGTGCCCAGTTGGGACGACCGGGGATATAGCATTTGGGGTTTATGTATTTGACCGTAGCCGGTCTTTGAGTGTATTTGGTTGATGTATGAATTGTTTATGTATTGTGTGAAGTAACGATTTTAAGCCAACTCTTTATCCCTTTCTTATTTAGTACATGGGATTGTGTGAATATTACCCCTCTTGCGACTAAACCACCATGCGGTTATGCCTCTAAGTCGTGCCTCGACACATGGTGTAACACCCCGGATACAACTTGCCATATTTGTAACTCCGACTTTGCCATTTCCGGCTTTAAGTTATGAGATTCCCTTCGTGGTTGGGTTTTGTCTTCATTTTGCATTTTGTTCATGTCATGCATTTCATATCATGTCATCATGTGCATCTATTTTGCATACGTGTTCGCCTCATGCATCCGAGCATTTTCCCCGTTGTCTGTTTTGCAATCCGACACTCCTACGTCCTCCGGCGTACCCCTTTTATCTCTTTTCGTGAGCGGGTGTTAAACGTTCTCGGAATGGACCGAGATTTGCCAGGTGGCCTTGGTACACTACCGGTAGACCGCCTTTCTAATTTCGTGCCATTTGGAATCCGTTTGATAACCCAACGGTTAACCGGTGAACCCGGAAGGCCTCTTTTGTGTTGCAGCCCAACACCCCTCCAAGACGGCCCAATAACCCTTCCAAACCACTCCGATGTCCTCTTCCGTCGGATCGCGATCGCGTGGGCGAAAACTGCACCTCATTTGGACACTCCTACCTCCTCCTAGCTATAAATATGTGCACCCCTCCAAATTTCGCTGTCAAAAAACCCTAGCAATCGCCCTCGCCGCCGACGGACACGTCCGGGTCCTGCCGGACACATCGCGCCACCGCCCCGCGCCTATCGCACGCCGCCACCTGTCCCGCTCCGCCGCCACCCACCGGCGCCCGAAGCGCCCTGTGCGGGCCGCCCGCTCCGCCGCCTCCATGCGCCCGCGCCGCCGCCACCATGCGCTCCAGCGCCGCCCGCCTTGCCGCATCGCCTGGCTCGCCGCCCACCGAAGGAACTCCGGCGACTCCGCTCCAGCTCCGCACGACGCGTCGCCCCGCGCCTCCCCGTCGACCGGCGCCACCCCGCTGCGCCTCCGCAGATCCAGCTCCGGCGAGCCCCCTCCATGCTCATGCCTCCTCCTTCCCCAACTCCGGTGAGGATTCCTTCCAACCTCGATCCACGCGCCCGAAACCCTAGATCCGGAGAGGTATATTTTTCACTAAGTCCTTTTCTGTATTATTTGGTGCCCCTGTTCATCATGCCATAACTCCATGACCGTAGCTCCGTTTCATGCGCATGATATATCAAAATGTTCATTAGGAGATGCTCTTCATTTCATTCCATTGTGCCATGCTTGGTTGAGTCAACCTTGATGCCAAAATCACTGATGCAAGAGTGCTATAAAATGTTTGCTCCTGTTACTTAGTAGATTATGTTGATTTGTCATGTTTGTCACATTTGTTGTGTGCATCATATGGGCATGAGCTCTAGATGTGTTTTGGTCTATGCCATGCCATCTTTACAGGGGTGTATGCCATGCATTTTTGTGATCTTTGTGGTGACTAGCACAAGCATGCAAAGTAGCTCTCGTGATATTGCTGATTTCAGAGATTTAGAATTTCACAGTCATTGCTCTGCCGTTATTTTTATGCCATGTATTCATATTGCTACAGAGTCAACCATGCTTGTTTTGAGTATCTTCAGTAAGGATGTTTTGGACATATGGTTGTGCTCTATTCATCCATGCCCCCGTTTGCAATTATGGGGTGTCCTAGCATGTCTTAATCTTTCTCTACTTTTGCTATAAAATGTTCCTGGCGGATTGTTTACATGTTAATTAATTTTGCCAAGGTTGTTGTAGTCGATCCATGCTTGCTATGAGCTTGCTCTTGCCATGGTTAGCTTCATGAACATTCCTTCTTGCGGGTAGTATGCTTAGTTTATCATGCAAGGCTTTTTGATGAGTGAATCAAGCTCGCCAAGATGCCTTCATAATTCTGTTGATACCATGCTCAGTTTTCTGCTAAGTCTGAATCTGTTAACGAAACTTGCTATGTTTACATGGGTGCCATAATATCTTCTATGCCTTTCTGGCTCTTGATCAGTAAGGGACTTTTTGTTCTATGCTTTGAGTAGATTCATGCCTTGCCTTTTATTTGCTATGATCTGTTCCTGTAGCATGTTGTTTGCTTGCTCTAAACATTGCTTCCTGATGTTAATTCCTGACATGTTATTATTTTCACCAAGTCTGTGAAGCTGATATCTTTTGCACTTTTGCCATGCTTGTTTGAACCTGCTCTTGTGTGATTTATCCATAGCTTAGTGTTCATCATTTGTCAAGAATCTTGAGTAGATCACTGCCATATGCTTTGTTGCTATGTTGGAGTACAGTAGCTTAGCTTCTTGTTGCATTCTAGATGGCATTATGGTGTTAATCGTAGATCTGTGCCATTATTGTTTTGCTTGCAATTTGCAAACCGTGCATCCGATTCCGGTGATCTTTATATAGATTTCGACCGAAATCATCTCATCTTTCCAGTGGCACACCTGGTTTGCCAGGTTGATGCCTGGTTCACACTTTTCCTTTCGGAGCACGCATATGCATTGCATATCACATCTCGCATATCATGCCATGTTTTGCATCATGTTGCTTGTGCATTGCACCGTGATTGATTGTTGGCCCTTTGCATGTGTTCTTGCTTTGGGTAGCGCCTGGAGACGAGTACGTCATTGAGAAACCTGTTGAGTACGCTAACGAGGATACAGCTTTCTTCAACTCTGAGAACTTTGCAGGCAAGATGACCATACCCTCGAAATCACTTCTATATTTGCTTGCTACTTATTCGCTCTTTTGCTATGCCGCGATACCTACCACTTGCTATATCATGCCTCCCATATTGCCATGTCAAGACTCTAACCAACCTTTCCTAGCAAACCATTGTCTGGCTATGTTACCGCTTTGCTCAGCCCCTCTTATAGTGTTGCTAGTTGCAGGTGAAGTTGAAATTTGTTCCATGTTGGAACATGGATATTGTTGGGATATCATTATTATATCTTGTTTACTTTAATGCATCTATATACTTGGTAAAGGGTGGAAGGCTCGGCCTTATGCCTGGTGTTTTGTTCCACTCTTGCCGCCCTAGTTTCCGTCATACCGGTGTTATGTTCCTTGATTTTGCATTCCTTACACGGTTGGGTGTTATGGGACCCCTTGACAGTTCGCCCTGAATAGAACTCCTCCAGCAAGGCCCAACTTTGGTTTTACCATTTCCACCTAAGCCTTTTTCCCTTGGGTTCCTCGGACTCAAGGGTCATCTTTATTTTAAACCCCCGGGCCAGTGCTCCTCTGAGTGTTGGTCCAAACTAGAGCCCCTTGCAGCGCCACCTCGGGGAAACTTGAGGTTTGGTTTTAGTTCTACGGATTGCTTATCCGGTGTGCCCTAAGAACGAGATATGTGCAGCTCCTATCGGGATTTGTCGGCACATTCGGGTGGCTTTGCTGGTCTTGTTTTACCATTGTCGAAATGTCTTGTAACCTGGATTCCGAGTCTGATCAGGTCTTCTTGGGAGAAGGAATATCCTTCGTTGACCGCGAGAGCTTGTGATGGGCTAAGTTGGGACACCCCTGCAGGGTTTGAACTTTCGAAAGCCGTGCCCGTGGTTATGGGCAGATGGAAATTTGTTAATGTCCGGTTGTAGAGAACTTGAAACTTAATTTAATTAAAATGAATCAACCGCGTGTGTAGCCATGATGGTCTCTTTTTGGCGGAGTCCGGGAAGAGAACACGGTCTCGTGTTATGCTTGAATGTAAGTAGTTTTAGGATCACTTCTTAATCATTTTAGCTTCTCAGCCGTTCTTTGCTTCTCTTCTCGCTCTCATTTGCGTAAGTTAGCCACCATATATCCTAGTGGTTACTGCAGCTCCACCTCACTACCCCTTTTCCTACCTTTAAGCTTAAATAGTCTTGATCGCGAGGGTGTGAGATTGCTGAGTCCCCGTTACTCACATATACTTCCAAAACAGATGCAGGTGCTGATGATGCCAGTGCTGATGATGCCAGTGCAGGGGATGCTACCGAACTCAAGTGGGAGTTCGACAAGGATTCGGGCCGTTACTATGTTTCTATTCCGGATGATCGGTAGAGGAGCCCAGTTGGGGCGATCGGGGATCTAGCATTTGGGGTTGTCTTTATTTATGTTTGGTTCCATAGTCGGACCTTGTTTGTATTCTGGATGATGTATGATATATTTATGTATTGTGTGAAGTGGCGATTGTAAGCCAACTCTTTATCCCTTTCTTATTCAGTACATGGGATGTGTAAAGATTACCCCTCTTGCGACATGCCTGCCATGCGGTTATGCCTCTAAGTCATGCTCCGACACGTGGGAGATATAGCCGCATCGTGGGTGTTACAAGTTGGTAATCAGAGCCTTCCCCGATTTAGGAGCCCCCCTGCTTGATCGAATCGCTGACGTTGTTGAGTCTAAAAAATGTTTTGAGTCTTTTAGGATTATATATATCAGAGATTAGGATTCTTTTTACTCCCTAGTCCCTTCGTTGCTCTAGTGAGGCCTCCTGAAGTAGAGTGTTGACTCTTCTCTCCACAAATTTCATGAAAAAAAATTAGGATCACACGAGTATCTTGGAATCGTTTCGATGGTTTTGTGACGAGAACATTGTTCTTGGTGCCTCCTGACATTTAGGGGTTGTGGTAGTGTCCCGGGGAGTTGAGCTCTGAGGTGTTGTCGTCACAATTTTATCGTTGCAGTTTTGGAATACCTGAGTTTGCCGACATCAAAAATCTCCTTTATGCAGTTGTTTGTGAGATAACCTCGACGCCAGCCAGTACTGGGCGGGAGTTCGGGAGTATTGCCATAACTCGTATAACGGATGCTTTTCGATGATTGAGGTAAATGATTTCCGAAGGTTTCTTGGTTATGTGTTGAAGGATGGATACAGCTGGATGTAGGATTTGCTAGTTTTGGGTGAGATATTATGCTTCCCCTGTATCCCCAACACCTGATTGCATAACCAGAAAGTTTTGGGAGTTTATAAGTGGGAATTCAAGTAGCTCCTAGAATAATCTTTCCAACAGACACATGATACGATATGGGATCTATCATATGTTTGTTCTGGCTTATTTTGCAAGCCAATTCTTTGTTTTTGTTTTGGTTTGTGGTATTCGAGTTGCTTCGAAGTCAAGTGTGGATTCCATACCTTCCCTAAGTGGTGTCCTTATATTTCTCTTTGGATGCTAATCCTTCATGATAATCTAGATTGTCATTTCACTCCCTCTCAACCGGTGCATTTTCCTTCAAGTGGATCCGATCATTTCAACATTCGCAAGATCACCTCTTAGTTTTCCCAACGTTGCTCGTTTCATCCGTCCCCAAGTTGCCTTTGTTTTCCCGCCCTCCCACCCCTTGTTTCTTTAAGGACTCAGATTTCTTAATCAAGTATCCTTTTATTCATGTGAAGTCTCTTCATTCTTTTCTTTCAATGTTCTTATCCGGTGATTCTCAGGAAGATACTAACGGAGCTTCAAGTTCTTCATTCTTCGAAATCTTTCTTCTCCGGTAGATTCAAGTCAAGACTTGTCGATCACATCCTTTTCCTCATTTCAAATGCTTTTCCCATGCCGGTGCACCTCATAATCATTCCTAGCTTGCTATTCAATTGCTCCGGAGTGCTGAAGATATCTCGAAGATTCATGTTTCCACTCTGCATCCGTTCAAGCTTCAAGCCATTTAATTCAAACGGCGCAATCTCTCTTTCAAATCATTCAACGGTGTTTCTTTTGAGTGGGCCCTAACCCACAGGTCTTTTCCTAGGATCTTACCTGACTCATCTTTCTTTCCGGAGTTGCTCTCAAATTCTTTTCCAAGTTTGACGTAAGAATGAGTTATCATCAGTCAAATGTCTTTCTCCAAAATCTGTCAAATTCTTTTCACTTTTGGCTCAACCTTTCTATTCGTCATCCCGGAGTATCTCAACAATTCATGGTGGTGTTTCTCGTCGTCATTCTCGGATTTGAAGACCAAAGAAGAATTTTTTTTCATAATCTTGCTCCATTCTCTCCAAGATTCATGGTTCTAGCTTGTTTGCCATCCTCTCATAATCGTTTTTCGATTGTGAGAATTCTTTTCAACCATCTGGAGCAATTCAGGACTCTTTTCAGTTTGATTCTTCGAAGACCATCATTTTGGGTTTATTCATTCTCAGCTTTCATCTCTCGTTCTCCAAATCTTACCGGTGCATCATGCAAGTGTTCTCTAATCAGCGCTTGATCTCTTCCCTCTCAGGTATCTAAATTCCATCATGTATCTTCATTCGTTTTTTCCAATTCTTCTCGGTGAATTGTGCCTTTGCTACGTTCGTTTTCAATTCTTTCGGTGTTTCGTTCAAGATTTTCCTTCCTTCTTTATCATATTAATTTATCCGTTGTTTTAGTCCTACCGGTGGTTCACAGAAGACCTTCCCAAGTTTGCGCTATATCTATCTTAATCCTTTTCAAAGAGAATAAGTAGTATATCAAATCCGTTCCTTGTCATCAATTTAAATTGGTGAAGGATGGGCATAACATAATTCTTATTATTGTTTCATCCAAATGTTTAACTCCTTATTACGGAGGCTCATCAAATTCTTGATTTCATTTGTTTATCTTTCTTTTTCGGAGTTCCAGGTGTTCCGCATTATCTCATCGCGAAGCTCCATTTAAATCATCGCAAGGCTTTACCTTGTGTTTTCAACTTCTCTTTCTTTTCGTTATCCTTTTATTATCGGAGTTCTTCAGGGAGGCTCTACATGACGGCTCATCAAGGATTTATTTCCTTCTTGAAGTGTTCACCAAGATTCTTTTCAAAGGAGCTCATGTTTTCTTCATCTTGCAATCCGGAGTCCAGTTCTTCCTATCTTATCTTTTGAGGTGGTGTTATGTCATTCTTGACAATTTCTTTGTGTTTCATGATTCACAAGTTCAGGAATGAGATATTTAAACCCATCATTTTCTTCCTTGGAGTTATCTTGGTATAGTTTTCACCTCAATCCTTCCTTTGGGAATGTTGCTCCTTGTGGTGATCACCTATGATCCATGTTTTCTTATCACCTCGATGGCAGAAGCTTTTATGTTTTCTAGCTCCCAATCAAATCTTTTCTGTGAGTGGCAGGTTGTCACCTCATAATTTTGATATGTCCTCTATAAGCCCACATCAAGCATATCCTTTCGTTGTTGATAATCCAACAACTCCATTCTAGCATTTGTTGTAAGCGTGCTCTCTCAAGATCTTGTTTCCCTCCGTTCTTTTTATTCCATTTTTTCTTTCTTCCGAAGGCATTGTGATGTTGCTCTTTTCTCTCATCATCTCGAATGGTGAGGATCATGTTCTTTTCGTGCTTATCCATTTAACCGGAGTGTTGTGCCCTCTGCTCAAGTTCTTTTCGCCTTATCAACTCTTGCATCTCTTTTCAACAGGAGTGCTATCCGAATTTGTTCTTCCCTGTTCCCCTTTCCTAACGGAGTGTTTTCAACTTCGATCACCTTCGTGGTATTCTTTCTCCCAAGTTGTTCAACCTTTCAAGGTTCTTTGGTATCACTGGTTTGTCGTAGAAGCAACTTAGTTTTACCTCTTCTCTTCCTCTTCCTTTTCCCTCCGGTGCCATCCTAGATCTCGAGACGAGATCCTTTCGTAGTGGTGGAGTGTTGTAACAACCCGGATACAACTTGCCATATTTGCAACTCCGACTTTGCCATTTCCGGCTTTAAGTTATGAGTTTCCCTTCGTGGTTGGGTTTTGTATTCATTTTTCATTTTTTTCATGTCATGCATTTCATATCATGTAATCATGTGGATCTCTTTTGCATACGTGTTCGTCTCATGCATCCGAGCATTTTCCCCGTTGTCCATTTTGCAATCCGACACTCCTACGTCCTCTGGCGTACCCCTTTTGTCTCTTTTCGTGAGCGGGTGTTAAACATTCTCGGAATGGACCGTGATTTGCCAAGTGGCCTTGGTACACTACCGGTAGAATGCCTGTCAAATTTCGTGCCATTTGGAGTCCGTTTGATACCCCAATGGTTAACCAGGGAAGCCGGAAGGCCTCTTTTGTGTTGCAGCCCAACACCCCTCCAAAACTGCCCAATAACCCTTCCAAACCACTCCCATGTCCTCCGCCATCGGATCACGATCGCGTGGGCGATAACTGCACCTCATTTGGACACCCCTACCTCCTCCTAGCTATAAATATGTGCACCCCTCCAAATTTTGCAGTCAAAAAACACCAGCAATTGCCCCCGCCGCCACCGGACACATCGTGCCGCCGCCCGGCACCTATTGCACGCCGCCACCTATCCCGCTTCGCCGCCACCCACCTTCGGCCCGCCGGGCCCGTTGCGGATCCGCGTCGGCCCGCCGCCGCCCGAAGCGCCCTGCGCGCCGCTCGCTCCGCCGCCTGCACGCGCCCGTGCCGCCGCCACCATGCGCTCCAGTGCCGCCCGCCTTGCCACATCACTTGGCTCGCCGCCCGCCGGTGGAACTCCGGCGACTCCGCTCCAGCGCCGCCCAGCTTGGCCCGACGCGTCGCCCCGCGCCTCTCCGTCGACCGGCGCCACCCCGCTGCACCTCCGCAGATCCAGCTCCGGCGAGCCACCTCCACGCTCCGGCCTCCTCCTTCCCCAACTTTGGCGAGGATTTCGTCCAACCTCGATCCATGCACCCAAAACCCTAGATCCGGAGGGGTATATTTTTCACTAAGTCCTTTTTCTGCATTATTTTGTGCCCCTGTTCATCATGCCATAACTCCATGATCGTAGCTCCGTTTCATGCGCATGATATATCAAAATGTTCATTGGGAGATGCTCTTCATTGGATTCCTGTGTGCCATGCTTGTTTGAGTCCATCTTGATGCCTAAATCACTGATGCAAGAGTGCTATAAAATGTTTGCTCCCGTTACTTAGCAGATTATGTTGATTTGTCATTTTTGTCACATTTGTTGTGTGCATCATATGGGCATCACCTCTACATGTGTTTTTGTCTATGCCATGCAATCTTTACAGGGGTGCATGCCATGTATTTTTGTGATCTTTGTGGTGACTAGCACAAGCATGCAAAGTAGCTCTCGTGATATTGCTGATTCCAGAGACTTAGAATTTCACAAAGTCATTGCTCTGCTGTTATTTTTATGCCATGTATTTATGTTGCTATAGAGTGATCCATGCATGTTTTGAGTATATTCAGTAAGGATGTTTTGGACATATGGTTGTGCTCTATCCATCCATGCCCCTGTTTGCAATTATGGAGTGTCCTAGCATGCCTTAATCTTGCTCTACTTTTGCTACAAAATGTTCCTGGCAGATTGTTTACATGTTAATCAATTCTGCCAAGGTTGTTGGAGTCGATCTGTGCATGCTATGAGCTCGCTCTTGCCATGGTTAGTTTCATGAACATGTATTCTTCCTGATAGAATGCTTAGTTTGTCATGAAAGGCTTTATGATGAGTGAATCGAGCTCGCAAAGATGCCTTCATAATTCTATTGATGCCATGCTCAGTTTTCTGCTAAGTCTGAATCTATTAACGAAACTTGCTATGTTTACATGGGTGCCATAATATCTCCTGTGCCTTTTTAGCTCTTGATCGGTAAGGGACTTTTGTTCTATGCCTTGATTAGATTCATTCCATGCCTTTTTCTGCTATGATCTGTACCTGTAGCATGTTGTTTGCTTGCTCTAAACATTGCTTCCTGATGTTAATTCCTGACATGTTATTATTTTCACTAAGTCTGTGAAGCTGATATCTTTTGCACTTTTGCCATGCTTGTTTGAACCTGCTCTTGTGTGATTTAGCCATAGCTTAGTGTTAATTTTTGTCAAACATCTTGAGTAGATCACTGGAATATGCTTTGTTGCTATATTGGAGTGCAGTAGCTTAGTTTCTTGTTGCATTCTAGATGGCATTGTGCTGTTAATCGCAGATTTGTGCCATTATTGTTTTGCTTGCCATTTGCAAACCGTGCATCCGATTCCAGTGATCTTTATATCGATTTCGACAGAAATCATCTCATCTTTCCAGTGGGACACTTGGTTTGCCAAGTTGATGCTTGGTTCAATCTTTTCCTTCTGGAGCACGAATATGCATTGCGTATCACATCTCGCATATCATGCCATGTTTGGCATCATGTTGCTTGTGCATTGCACTGTTATTGATTGTTGGCCCTTTGCTTGTGTTCTTGCTTTGGGTAGATCCGGGAGACGAGTACATCATCGAGAAACCTGTTGAGTACGCTAACGAGGATCAAGCTTTCGTCAACTCTGAGAACTTTGCAGGCAAGATGACCATACCTCGAAATCACTTCTATCTTTGCTTGCTAGTTATTCACTCTTTTTCTATGCCGTGATACCTACCACTTGCTATATCATGCCTCCCATATTGCCATGTCAAGCCTCTAGCCCACCTTTCCTATCAAACCGTTGTTTGGCTATGTTACCGCTTTGCTCAGCCCCTCTTATAGTGTTGCTAGTTGCAGGTGAAGTTGAAGTTTGTTCCATGTTGGAACATGGATATTGTTGGGATATCATTATTATATCTTGCTTACTTTAATGCATCTATATACTTGGTAAAGGGTGGAAGGCTCGGCCTTATGCCTGGTGTTTTGTTCCACTCACGCCGCCCTAGTTTCCGTCATACCGGTGTTATGTTCCTTGATTTTGTGTTCCTTACGCGGTTGGGTGTTATGGGAACCCCTTGACAGTTCGCCTTGAATAAAACTCCTCATGCAAGGCCCAACCTTGGTTTTACCATTTGCCATGTAAGCCTGTTTCCCCTGGGTTCCGCGGACTCAAGGGTCATCTTTATTTTAAACCCTCGGGCCAGTGCTCCTCTAAGTGCTGGTCCAAACTAGAGCCCCTTGCAGCACCACCTCGGGGAAACTTGAGGTTTGGTTTTAGTTGTACGGATTTCTTATCCGGTGTGCCCTGAGAACGAGATATGTGCACCTCCTATCAGGATTTGGCGGCACATTTGGGTGGCTTTGCTGGTCTTTTTTTACCATTGTCGAAATGTCCGGTAACCGGGATTCCGAGTCTGATCGGGTCTTCCTGGGAGAAAGAATATCGTTCATTGATCGTGAGAGCTTGTGATGGGCTAAGTTGGGACAAACCTGCAGGGTTTGAACTTTCGAAAGCCATGCCGGCGATTATGGGTAGATGGGAATTTGTTAATGTCTAGTTGTATAGAACTTGAAACTTAATTTAATTAAAATGAATCAACCGCGTGTTTGGCCGTGATGGTATCTTTTCGGCTTGATTCCGGGAAGAGAACATGGTCTCATGTTATGCTTGAACGTAAGTAGTTTCAGGATCACTTCTTGATCATTTTAGCTTCTAGACCGTGCTTTGCTTCTCTTCTCGCTCACATTTGTGTAAGTTAGCCACCATATATGCTAGTGCTTGCTGCAGCTCCACCTCACTACCCCTTTTCCTACCTTTAAGCTTAAATAGTCTTGATCGCGAGGGTGTGAGATTGCTGAGTCCCTATGACTCACAGATACTTCCGAAACAGATGCAGGTGCATATGATGCCAGTGCAGGGGATGCTACCAAACTCAAGTGTGAGTTCGACAAGCATTCGAGCCGTTACTATGTTTCTTTTCCGGATGATCAGTAGAGGAGCCCAGTTGGAGCGATCGGGGATCTAGCATTTGGGTTGTCTTTATTTATGTTTGGTTCCGTAGTCGGACCTTGTTTGTATTCTGGATTATGCATGATGTATTTATATATTGTGTGAAGTGGCGATTGTAAGCCAACTCTTTATCCCTTTCTTATTCAGTACATTGGATGTGTAAACATTACCCCTCTTGCGACATGCCTACCATGCAGTTATGCCTCTAAGTCGTGCTCCAACACGTGGGAGATATAGCTATCACATCTTGCATATCAAGCCATGTTTTGCATCATGTTGCTTGTGCATTGCACCATGATTGATTGTTGGCCCTTTGCTTGTGTTCTTGATTTGGTTAGAGCCAGGAGACGAGTACGTGATCGAGAAACCTGTTGAGTACGCTAACGAGGATCAAGCCTTCGTCAACTCTGAGAACTTTGCAGGCAAGATGACCATACCGTCGAAATCACTTCTATCTTTGCTTGCAAGTTATTCGCTCTTTTTCTATTCCGCGATACCTACCACTGGCTATATCATGCCTCCCATATTGCCATGTCAAGCCTCTAACCCACCTTTCCTAGCAAACCATTGTTTGGCTATGTTACCGCTTTGCTCAACCCCTCTTATAGCGTTGCTAGTTGCAGGTGAAGTTGAAGTTTGCTCCATGTTGGAACATGGATATTGTTGGGATATCATTATTATATCTTGTTTACTTTAATGCATCTATATAGTTGGTAAAGGGTGGAAGGCTCGGCCTTATGCCTGGTGTTTTGCTCCACTCTTGCCGCCTTAGTTTCCGTCATACCTGTATTATGTTCCTTGATTTTGCGTTCCTTACGTGGTTGGGTGTTATGGGAACCCCTTGACAGTTCGCCTTGAATAAAACTCCTCCAGCAAGGCCCAACCTTGGTTTTACCATTTGCCACCTAAGCCTTTTTCACTTGGGTTCCGCGGACTCAAGGGTCATCTTTATTTGAAACCCCTAGGCCAGTGCTCCTCTGAGTGTTGTTCCAAACTAGAGCCCCTTGCAGCGCCATGTCGAGGAAACTTGAGGTTTGGTTTTTGTTGTGCGGATTGCTTATCCGGTGTGCCCTAAGTACGAGATATGTGCAGCTCCTATCGGGATTTGTTGGCACATTCGGGTGGCTTTGCTGGTCTTGTTTTACCATTGTCGAAATGTCTTGTAACCGGGATTCCGAGTCTGATCGGGTCTTCCTGGGAGAAGGAATATCCTTCGTTGACCGTGAGAGCTTGTGATGGGCTAAGTTGGGACACCCCTGCAGGATTTGAACTTTCGAAAACCGTGCCCGCAGTTATGGGGAGATGGGAATTTGTTATTGTCCGGTTGTAGAGAACTTCAAACTTAATTTAATTAAAATAAATCAACCGCGTGTGTAGCCGTGATGGTCTCTTTTCGGCGGAGTCCAGGAAGAGAACACGGTCTCGTGTTATGCTTGAACGTAAGTAGTTTCAGGATCACTTCTTTATCATTTTAGCTTCTCGACCGTGCTTTGCTTCTCTTCTCGCTCTCATTTGCTTAAGTTAGCCACCATATATGCTAGTGCTTGCTGCAGCTCCACCTCACTACCCCATTTCCTACCTTTAAGCTTAAATAGTCTTGATCGCGAGGGTGTGAGATTGCTGAGTCCCCGTGACTCACAGATACTTCCAAAACAGATGTAGGTGCCGATGATGCCAGTGCAGGGGATGCTACCGAACTCAAGTGGGAGTTCGACGAGGATTCGGGCCGTTACTATGTTTCTTTTCCAGATGATCAGTAGAGGAGCCCGGTTGGGGCGATCGGGGATCTAGCATTTGGGGTTGTCTTTATTTACGTTTGCTTCCATAGTCGGACCTTGTTTGTATTCTTGATGATGTACGATATATTTATGTATTGTGTGAAGTGGCGATTGTAGCCAACTCTTTATCCCTTTCTTATTCAGTACATGGGATGTGTAAGATTATCCCTCTTGCGACATGCCTACCATGCAGTTATGCCTCTAAGTCGTGCTCTGACACATGGGAGATATAGCCGCATCATGGGTGTTACACGTGGGAGATATAGCCGCATCATGGGTGTTACATGCTGGTACTTAAGAAGAACGACACTTGGTGTATGTGTGTGGACTAAACAAATTTAAACAAGGCTTGTCCGGCGGATCCTTTTGCTCTCCCTCGTATTGATTAGATTATTGATGCTACGGCGGGTTGTGAGCGTTTGAGTTTTCTAGATGCTTATTCTGGTTATCATCAAATCAAGATGGCAGTTAAGGACCAGGAGAAGATGGCTTTCATAACTACCTTTGGAGCCCTCTTTTATGTGTTTATGCCTTTTGGGTTCATGAGTGCCCAGACGACTTATCAGAGGTGTGTGCAAAACTGCCTTCATAACCAAATTGGGCGTAATGTTCATGCCTATGTGAATGATACTGTGGTGAAATCCAGAGAGAAATAGACACCGATAGATGATTTGAAGGAAACCTTTGATAATCTCCGGGTTTACAAGATGATGCTTAACCTGGCCAAGTGTGTTTTTGGTGTGCCGGCAGGCAAGCTCCTGGGTTTTTGGTATCTAACAGACGAATTGAAGCTAATCTAGAGAAGATCAAAGCTATCACCTCTCTGGCTAAGCCGGTGTGTATCAATGATGTGCAGTATCTGGCAGGTCGTATTGAAGCTTTAAGCAGGTTCATAAGCTGGTTGGGGGAGAAGGCTATCCCTCTATATCAGATGATGAAAAAGACATATAACTTTGTCTGGAATGATGCTGCTGATGCAGCATTTGACGATTTGAAGAAGCAGCTGGTTGAGCCGCCAGTACTCGCATCCCCTATTGACAAGGAGCCTTTGTTGTTATATGTGGCTGCTAATAGCCGGGCCGTCAGTGTTGCTCCGGTATAGTTACACATCAAGCCGGATCGGTGACTTAGAGGGATGATCTGCCACACGACCCAACAACGGATTAAGTCAACTCCAGTTAAGTCATTTCCCAACAAGGATTGAACTTTCCTGATTGTGGGGACAAGTTTCTTGCGTTCGGCGGTAGTAAGTTTATCAGGGAGTTTGTATTTGGCGTCAAGACGATCAGCGCGGTAACCCGGCATTGGATTTTCATCAGACGGTGAGGTATCCTTGCAATAAAACCATGTTTGATTCCAGTCCTTAGGATGGCTTGGCAGAACTACAAGAGGGAAGATGGCATCTCATCTGTGTTGAATTGAAATCCCGCCAAGTTCCAAGCTAGGAACGTTGGTATATTCATTCTGGCGGTTCAAGTAGAAGTATTCTCTAAACAGTTCAATAGTAGGTTCTTCTTGAAGATAAACCTCGCTGAAAACTTGGAAGTTGCAGATATTTCATATGGAATTGGGTCCGATATCTTGCTAGTCAAGTTTGAAAAAATGCATAACATCTCTAAAGAATTTTGAGCCGGGTGGCGAAAAGCCCTAGTCCATATGATCGGTGAAGACAATAATTTCACCGTCCTTCGGCTGAGGTCTCTCTTTACACGGGTCAGGAGCGCGGTAAGACATATCCAAAAGTGACAAAGTCTTTCAAGGTGCTCTCGGTGACTGTGGAAGGGACCCAGTTGCAAGTTGTCATCGTCTTTGGTGGCATGGTGAAAGGACAATCTAAATGGAAATAATTTACCGGCTTAAGTTAGTTGGTAGGATTGCAAGTCAACAATTACAGTGCATGTATATAGTGGCGGCTTCAGCGTGGGCTAATGGTATATGAAATAATGATAAGCCGGCCGAGTAAGCCGCCATGACTAAGGTATTCAAGAGTTATCAAAAACAGAATTTGCTTAGTATTGGGACAAACAGATTCCGCAGATTGAGGTTATAAATTTGGATCTACCGCTGTTCAAAAAAAGGGAGGATGAATTCATCAAAAAAAGTGATAGAGGAAGAGTAGAGGCGCCCTAGAGGAGATCTGTCGCGGTGGGGATATGTTTTAGTATTAAAACAAGCACTGGAATAGCTACCGCGCAAGACTCCTATAGCTTTTGGATCTAACCTATGGATTTAAACAAAGAAAAAGGAAGTACAGTGACGAACACCGATAAACACCGAAGAACACCAACAAACCCTAATGACGGATCAATGATGAGGAACGGAAGGCTTACCGATGCTGTTTAGAAAGCGGGGTGGCGCCGCGGTTCTCTGGTCCACTTAGGGCGATGCAGCGGCCGGAGTTGGGGTCGAAGATGGAGGTCGATGACGGCAAGGTTCGTGCGGGACGACGCGTTGCGAGGAAGAAAGGAGAAGCAGAAGAACGAGAGATGACCTTATAGCCCTATTTATAAGGGAACAGGAAAACAAGCAGGCGCGAAAGACAAGGAGGTCGAATGTTAGTTATCCAGCTAATTGAACGCCTCGATTTTTGGCAGGACATTAAGATAAAGATACGTTAAAGATGATGTCGTGGCGGGTTTCCGAAATTCTTGGAGATGACGTCATGGCGGGTTACAGAGTTTTTGCAGCGGATATGGAAGGATTTTTCTATGTCTTGGAGATTGACATGAACAAGTTCAAGTCAACTTGGGGCCTAATGTTGGGGATATAACTATTAGGTATGATCCGCCTAGGAGGGGCCGGGTCATCCCTATGACAATTCATCTCAATGAAGCCCAAGAGCTTATGGCGGTTCATAGATAGGCTTAATAGAGGGCCCAGACCCGAAGGCGGCTTAAGTCCCATGAGTATAAACCACCATGTATGTAAACTTGTATTGCAAGGCATATGTGAAAGGTCACCGAGCCGAATACGTTGTATAAGCCGGCCGGGACTCTGAGGGCCGCAGGGCATCAAGCCGTGTATATAAGGGGATGACCAAGCGACGGCTTAGGACAAGAAACAACAAATGAAGAGCTGGGTCAAGCGTATTCGCTCCCTGCTCATCGAAACCCTCGCAGGACCAACTACAAACTGGACTAGGCTTTTACCTTCATCGTAAGGGGCCGAACCAGTATAACCTCCTCGTGTCATGTGTCCTGATTAAGCCCTTTAAGCTAACCTCAATGCGATGGCTCCACAACTAAGTCCTCACACTAGGACATCTGCCGTGACAATTCCACGACAACCGGGGTGCCTCCATGTCCAACCGCTACTCTAAACTGTAATTTGGTGCATCGCACGTGGAACAAGTTGGTGGATGGGCCACATGTTGGCCAAAGGGGTCCTGTAAGTGTGTCGCCATTTCGTGTGTGGACTGACCCTGCTGAGTTGCTATGCCAACGCGACAGGAGCAGCCTACCACTTGGTTTTGCTCCTTGGTGAATCCTGACTATATTGATCTCAAAAGATAGTAGCATCGAGATTAGTAAAAATGAGGTGATTTTACTGAGCAGTGGGCGGGGGAGCATGGCTTGTCATGCGGTCCCACGTGTCATGATGTACCAAGGCGATGCGCGTCACACTTGAGGCAGAACAATGGCAGAAGCAATACGTGGTTTTCATGAAGGAGATGATGGAGAAGAGGATTCAGCGAAGTTTTAAATAATGGTTGCTTCATCCGTCTGGGGAAAGGTGTGGCTTTGTGATTTGATGTCTCATTGTTCATTACTACTACTGGGCGCTACGACTGTGGTGCGTCCCCCCTGCTGTTCTGCACTTTTATTTTGTGCATTACACGTCGACCCGTTTGCTATTGAAGGAAATATGCCCTATTGGCAATAATAAAGTTGTTATTTATATTTCCTTATATCATGATAAATGTTTATTATTCATGCTAGAATTGTATTAACCGGAAACTTAGTACATGTGTGAATACATAGACAAACAGAGTGTCCCTAGTATGCCTCTACTAGACTAGCTCATTGATCAAAGATGGTTAAGTTTCCTAGCCATAGACATGTGTTGTCATCTGACGAATGGGATCACATCATTAGAGAATGATCTGATGGACAAGACCCATCCGTTAGCTTAGCACTATGATCGTTTAGTTTATTGCTATTGCTTTCTTCATGACTTATACATGTTCCTATGACTATGAGATTATGTAACTCCAGAATACCGTAGGAACACCTTGTGTGCTATCAAACGTCGCAACGTAACTAGGTGATTATAAAGATGCTCTACAGGTGTCTCCGATTGTGTTTGTTGAGTTGGCATAGATCGAGATTAGGATTTGTCACTCCGTGTTTCGGAGTGGTATCTCTGGGCCCTCTCGGTAATGCACATCACTACGAGCCTTGCAAGCAATGTGACTAATGAGTTAGTCACGGGGTGATGCATTATGGAACGAGTAAAGATACTTGCCGGTAACGAGATTAAACTAGGTATGATGATACCAACGATCGAATCTTGGGCAGTAACATACCGATGACAAAGGGAACAACGTATGTTGTTATGCGGTTTGACCGATAAAGATCTTCGTAGAATATGTAGGAGCCAATAAGATCCTCTAGGTTCCGCTATTGGTTATTGACCGGAGATGTGTCTCGGTCATGTCTACATAGTTCTTGAACCCGTAGGGTCCGCATGCTTAATGTTCGATGACGATTTGTATTCTGAGATTATGTGATTTGATGACCGAAGGTTGTTCGGAGTCCCGGATGAGATCACAGACATGATGAGGAGTCTTGAAGTGGTCGAGAGATAAAGATTCATATATTGGAAGGTTACATTCAGACACCAGAATGGTTCGGGTCGTTTCAGAGTACCGGGGGTTACCGGAACCCCCCCCCCCCAAAGCTATTGGGCCTTAGTGGAGAAGAGAGAGGGCTGTCCAGGAGGTGGCGCACGCCCCCTTGCCCCAATCCGAATTGGACAAGGGGAAGGGGCAGCACCCCCCTCCTTCCTTCTCTCCTCTTCCTCCTTCCCCCCTTCTCCCACTTGGAATAGGAAAGGGGGCGTGAATCCTACTAGGTTTGGAGTCCTAGTAGGACTCCCCCCCCATGGTGCGCCTCCTCCTTGGCCAGCCTCCTCCTCCCCCTCCTTTATATACGTGGGGAAGCGGCACCCAAAGGCACAACAGACAATCTCTTAGCCGTGTGCGCTGCCCCCCTCCACAGTTTTCCACCTCGGTCATATTGTCGTAGTGCTTAGGTGAAGCCCTGCATTGGTAACTTCATCATCACCATCACCACGCCATCGTGCTGACGGAACTCACCCTCGGCCTCATCTGGATCAAGAGTACGAGGGACATCACTGAGTTGAACGTGTGCAGATCATGGAGGTGCCGTGCTTTTGGTACTTGATCGGTTGGATCGCGAAGACGTTCGACTACATCAACCGCGTTACTAAATGCTTCCGCTTTCGGTCTACAAGGGTATGTAGACTCACTCTCCCCTCTCATTACTATGCATCTCCTAGATAGTTCTTGCGTGATCATAGGATTTTTTTTGAAATAATGCGTTCCCCAACAGTGGCATCCGAGCCAGGTCTATGCGTAGATGTTATATGCACGAGTAGAACACAAAGAGTTGTGGGCGATAATAGTCATACTGCTTACCAACATGTCATACTTTGATTCGGCGGTATTGTTGGATGAAGCGGCCTAGACCAACATTACATGACCATGTTCATGAGACTGGTTCTACCAACGTGCTTCACACACAAGTGGCTAGTGGGTGTCTGTTTCTCCAACTTTAGTTGAATCAAGTGTGACTACGCCCGATCCTTGTTGAAGGTTAAAACAACACACTTCACGAAAAAACGTTGTGGTTTTGATGCGTAGGTAAGAACGATTCTTGCTAAGCCCGTAGCAGCCACATAAAACTTGCAACAACAAAGTAGAGGACGTCTAACTTGTTTTTGCAGGGCATGTTGTGATGTGATATGATCAAGACGTGATTATATAAATTATTGTATGAGATGATCATGTTTTGTAACAAAGTTATCGGCAACTGGCAGGAGCCATATGGTTGTTGCTTTATTGTATGAAATGCAATCGCCATGTAATTGCTTTACTTTAACACTAAGTGGTAGCGATAGTCGTAGAAGCATTAGTTGGCGGAACGACAACGATGCTTCGATGGAGATCAAGGTGTCAAGCCGGTGAAGATGGTGATCATGACGGTGCTTTGGAGATGGAGGTCAAAGGCACAAGATGATAATGGCCATATCATATCACTTATTTTGAATGCATGTGATGTTTATCCTTTAGGCATCTTATTTTTCTTAGTACGGCGGTAGCATTATAAGATTATCTGTCACTAAATTTCAAGGTATAAGTGTTCTCCCTGAGTATGCACCGTTGCTAAAGTTCGTTGTGCCGAGACACCACGTGATGATCGGGTGTCATAAGCTCTACGTTCACATACAACGGGTGCAAGCCAGTTTTCCACACGTAGAATACTCAAGTTAAAATTGAGGAGCCTAGCATATGCAGATATGGCCTCGGAACACTGAGACCGAAAGGTCAAGCGTGAATCATATAGTAGATATGATCAACATAGTGATTTTCACCATTGAAAACTTCTCCATCTCATGTGATGATCGGACATGGATTAGTTGATATGGATCAGGTGATCACTTAGATGATTAGAGGGATGTCTATCTAAGTGGGAGTTCTTAAGTAATATGAACTTAGTACTTGATAGTATTTTGCATGTCTATGTTGTTGTAGATAAATGGCCCGTGCTACTATTCCTTTGAATTTTAATGCGTTCCTAGAGAAAACTAAGTTGAAAGATGATGGTAGCAACTACATGGATTGGGTCCGTAACTTGAGGATTACCTCATTGCTGCACAGAAGAATTACATCCTGGAAGCACCGCTAGGTGAAAATCCCACTGCAGGAGCTACTCAAGATATTATGAATGTCTGGAAGAGCAAAGCTGATGACTAGTCAATAGTTCAGTGTGCCATGCTTTACGTCTTAGAATCGGGACTTCAACGACGGTTTGAACGTCATGGAGCATATGAGATGTTCCAGGAGTTGAAGTTAATATTTCAAGCAAATGCCCGGATTGATATATATGAAGTCTCCAATAAGTTCCACAGCTGTAAGATGGAGGAGAATAGTTCTATCAGTGAACATATACTCAGAATGTCTGGGTACCACAACCACTTGACTCAACTGGGAGTTAATCTTCCTGATGATAGTGTCATTGACAGAGTTCTTCAATCACTGCCACCAAGCAACAAAAGCTTCATGATGAACTATAATATGCAAGGGATGGATAAGACAATTCCCGATTTCTTCGCAATGCTAAAAGCCGCGAAGGTAGAAATCAAGAAGGAGCATCAAGTGATGATGGTTAACAAGGCCACTAGTTTCAAGAAAAATGTCAAAGGGAAAAGGGGGAACATCAAGAAGAACGGCAAGCAAGATGCTGCTTAAGTGGAGAAGCCCAAGTCAGGACCTAAGCCTGAGACTGAGTAGTTCTATTGCAAAGGTACTGGTCACTGGAAGTGGAACTGCCCCAAGTATTTGGCGGATAAGAAGGATGGCAAAGTGAAATGTATATTTGATATACATGTTACTGATGTGTACCTTACTAATGCTCATAGTAGCGCCTGGGTATTTTATACTGGTTCCGTTGCTCATATTTGTAACTCAAAATAGGGGCTACAGATTAAGCGAAGATTGGCTAAGGACGACGTGATGATGCGCATGGGAAATGGTTCCAAGGTCGATGTGATCGCGGTCGGCACGCTAGCTCTACATCTACCTTCGGGATTATTTTTAGACATGAATAATTGTTATTTGGTGCAAGCGTTAAGCATGAACATTATATCTGGATCTTGTTTGATGTGAGACGGTTATTCATTTAAATCAAAGAATAATGGTTGTACTATTTATATGAGTAATATCTTTTATGGTCATGCCCCCTTGTTGACTGGTCTATTTTTATTGAATCTCGATAATAGTGATACACATATTCATAGTATTGAAACCAAAAGATATAAGTTTAATAATGATGGTGCAACTTATTTATGGCACTGCCGTTTAGGTCATATTTGTGTAAAGCACATGAAGAAACTCCATGCTGATGGGCTTTTGGAATCACTTGATTATAAATCACTTGATGCTTGCGAACCATGCCTCATGGGAAAGATGACTAAGACTCAGTTCTCCGGAACAATGGAGCGAGCAACAGACTTATTGGAAATAATACATACTGATGTATGCGGTCCGATGAGTGTTGATGCTCGCGGCGGGTATCCTTATTTTATGACCTTCACAAATGATTTTAGCAGATATGGGTATATCTACTTGACGAAACATAAGTCTGAAACATTTGAGAAGTTCAAAGAATTTCAGACTGAAGTGGAAAATCATCATAACAAGAAAATGAAGTTTCTACGATCTGATCGTGGAGGTGAATATTTGAGTTAAGAGTTTGGTCTTCATTTGAAACAAGGCGGAATAGTTTCGCAACTCACGCCACCTGGAACACCACAGCGTAATGGTGTGTCCGAACGTCGTAACTGCACTTTATTAGATATGGTGCGATCTATGATGTCTCTTACTAATTTACCGCTATCGTTTTGGGGTTATACTTTAGAGACGGCTGCATTCACATTAAATAGGGCACCATCAAAATCCGTTGACACGACACCATATGAACTGTGGTTTGGCAAGAAACCCAAGTTGTTGTTTCTTAAAGTTTGGGGCTGCGATGCTTATGTGAAAAAGCTTCAACCTGATAAGCTCGAACACAAATCGGAGAAATGTGTCTTCATAGGATACCTAAAGGAAACTGTTGGGTACACCTTCTATTAAAGATGCGAAGGCAAGATATTCATTGCTAAGAATGGATCCTTTCTAGAGAAGGAGTTTCTCTCAAAAGAAGTGAGTGGGAGGAAAGTAGAACTTGATAAGGTAATTGTACCTTCTCCCTTATTGGAAAGTAGTTCATCACAGAAATTAGTTCCAGTGATTGCTACACCAATTGGTGTGGAAGTTAATGATGTTGATCATGAAACTTCAGATCAAGATACTACAGAACCTCATAGGTCAATCAGAGCAAGATCCGCACCAGAGTGGTACGGTAATCCCGTTTTGGAGGTCATGTTACTTGACCATGATGAACCTATGAACTATGAGGAAGCAATGATGAGCCCAAATTCTGCGAAGTGGCTTGAGGCCATGAAATCTGAGATGGGATCCATGTATAAGAACAAAGTGTGGACTTCGGTTGACTTGCCCGATGACCGCCAAGCCATAGGGAATAAATGGATCTTCAATAAGAAGACTAACGCTGACGGTAATGTTACTGCCTACAAAGCTCGATTTGTTGCGAAAGGTTTTCAGCAAGTTCAAGGAGTTAGACTATGATGAGACCTTCTCACCCGTAGCAATGCTTAAGTTCGTCTGAATCATGTTAGCAATTTCTGCATTTTATGATTATGAAATTTGGCAAATGGATGTCAAAACTACATTCCTTAATGGATATCTGAAAGAAGAGTTGTATATGATGCAACCGGAAGGTTTTGTCAATCCAAAATTGCTAACAAAGTGTGCAAGCTCCAGCGATCCATTTATGGACTGGTGCAAGCATCTCAGAGTTGGAATATACGCTCTGATAGTGTGATCAAAGCATATGGTTTTATACAGACTTTTGGAGAAGCCTGTATTTACAAGAAAGTGAGTGGGAGCTCTGTAGCATTTCTGTTATTATATGTGGATGACATATTGTTGATCGAAAATGATGCTGGATTCCTGAATAGCATAAAAGGATATTTGAATGAGAATTTTTCAATGAAATACCTCGGTGAAGATGCTTATATATTGGGCATCAAGATCTATAGAGATAGATCAAGATGCTTAATTGGACTTTCACAAAGCACATACCTTGATAAAGTTTTGAAGTAGTTCAAAATGGATCAAGCAAACAAAGGGTTATTGCCTGTGTTACAATGTGTGAAGTTGAGTCAGACTCAATGCCCGACCACAGCGGAAGATAGAGAGAAAATGAAAGTCATCCCTATGCCTCAGCCATAGGTTCTATCATGTAGGCAATGCTGTGTACCAGACCTGATGTGTGTCTTGTTATTAGTTTAGCAGGGAGGTACCAAAGTAATCCAGGAGTGGATCACTGGACAGCGGTCAAGAACATCCTGAAATACTTGAAAAGGACTAAGGATTTGTTTCTTGTTTATGGAGGTGACAAGGAGCTCGTCGTAAACGGTTACGTCGATCCAAGCTTTGACACTAATCCGGATGACACTAAGTCACAAACCGGATACTTATTTTTATTAAATGGTGGAGCTGTCAGTTGGTGCAGTTCCAAGCAGAGCGTCGTGGCGGGATCTACGTGTGAAGCGGAATACATAGCTTCTTCGGAAGCAGCAAATGAAGGAGTCTGGATTAAGGAGTTCATATCCGATTGTCGGTGTACAAAAGTAGGGGCTCCCCTTTTTAACCACTTTACTTGTGCACGGACAGTCAGAGCCGCGCCCGCGACCACACTTAACAATGCAGAGGAGGGAACCCGGAGGGATACCAAAGCATAAGACAAACAAAGCAACACCAAGGCCAGAAACACTGAAGAACAAAGGGGGCAAGGTAGACTCCCCCGGCAAGACCCTTGCTGGGGCGACCTCCACGGCCCCGGCAAGAGCCTTGCCAGGGCAACTTGCCCAACACCAGCGGAGCGAGCCACCCTTGAGCCCAGGAGTTCCAAACACCGCCAATGACTACATTGGAACCAATGTTCGGGAGACACCTCCGTGGTGACATGCAGATCTTTGTCAAGATCATGAACACCCAGGATCAGATGAGGACCAGAAGACGACAACCCCCGGCGAGATCCTTGCCGAGGACAACCACGACGCCATAGCAAGACCCTTACCGGGGGCCCAGCAAGACCCTTGCCGAGGACACCAGGAGGGCCGCAACCAGGCCCGCGTCTGCCAAAGCTCCACCGCCGTCCCCAAGCAGCTGCTAGCTCAACCAGCTGGGCGGACACCTGCGTGGCAATGAGCGGCCTCTACACCGACCCAGCAAGCACCTGCGTGGTGGCATGCAAGTCTTCCTGAAGGCTCCACCACCGCGCCAGCCCACCAGCCAGCCAACGTGGCACCACGACACCTCGTCAGCTCAGACGCGTGTCGAAGCCAGGTGTGGCGGTGACAGCTGGGACGTGCTTCCTTACCGTCCCCGATAAAGTGAGAGGGGCACGTCGGCAACGCATTAAGTGCATTTGTCCAACGGTGCCAGAGGATAGACTCATCCATTGTACATCTTTCCACCTCTTGTGTGCCATTGTGGCAACCCCTTTTCCTTATAAAAGGAGGCCCGAGGCGACCAGGAGGAGGATTCGGATCTTTTGGGCAAAGTTGCACCCCGTAGCTAGCTCTAGAACACAAGAGCACTCTCAATACATCCACCAAAGCAGGACTAGAGTTTTACACATCCTCGCGGCCCGAACCTGGGTAAACGATCTGTGTGCCTCCTGTCAGACCCGCTCTTTCCACGACCCCGCGCCCACCAACCGTAGAAGGGATCCCAGTGATCCCATAGGTGTCGATTTCCCCCAAAATCTTTGGCGCGCCAGGTAGGGGATGCGCAGTTGTGAAAATCCGGTCTAACAGTCAGCCTAGCAGTTCTTCATCATCCTGGCTCCCAAGAAGAAGGCGGTCACAGAGATCGGTTTGTTGGGAGCCGGACGGCCCGTACCGATGCGGGCGAGCAGCGGGCCGGTCGCGGGCAGAACCCGAGGCACGGCCCGCGAGCATCAACATCGCTCTGGCAGCCAGAGCCTGGCGAGCAGCGTCGTTCGCGCGTAAGACGACGAGCCGTACGCCGCCAAATTCAAAGACGGATCCGGGGCCCTCGCAAGTGGTGCGGGGCCCTCCAAGGGCGATGCCGTGCCACCTACGTGCGGTGTGGCGACCTCCAAGTTGCCTACATCGGCGCCCACGACACGCTCTACTCAGGATGCGCGTGACGAGCAGCGCCACCATGCTGGGGACCCCAGGCGCCTCCGTGGGAAGAGTCCCGTGCATCAATCGCGGGATGGAGGAAGCCAGGATGCCCGCCAAAGTGCTGGCGAAAATGGCACACAGCCGTTGGGCCGTGATAGAGCTCCTTCTAAAATGGTTAGAAGTCGGAGCGCGCCATGGTCCATGCAGCTTTCGCCGCCACCCACGCCAGCAGAAGCTTTGGCGCGCGCACAGCTGCTCCTCGACTTCGCTCTTACCGCAGAAAATCTCGACGAGTGGAGAGCCACCATCAGGAGCCTCATCGGCGTTGCCAACAAAGACGAGCCACATCCAGTGGGGCCCTTAGGCCAGCGCTCCGTCGAACCAACGCACGCCAGCGGGGGGGTGCTGTGGCCACGGTGCACTCTCCTCCACGCCAGCCGCCGCGGGTGTCGATCCGTCGTGATGACGCTTGTGATAACATTTCCATAGCGTCGTCCGATCCATGGACCCACCGCGACCAGCGCCAAGTTCTTCAGGAGCGAGCCCACGAAGACGCTCGAACCACCATCGAGCGCTGGCGCGATACGCGCCACTAGTTAGACAGGCGGGCAGGGCCCGCTGTGGACCACCCAGCACCGGGAGGCTCTGGCGGCCTACCTTACGAGGTGGGTTGCCCAGCCTTTACCCGTGAGCTGCGGCAGTTCCAGTGGTCGTCCCACCACATGTTCAAGACCGCCGTCAGCGAGAAGTACAACGACAAGACCCATCCGTCAGAGTTCCTCAGCAACTACACCATCGCGATGCAAGCCGCTGGAGCCCATGACGACAAGGTGCTTGCCAACTACTTCCCGTTGGCCCTAAAACCCAATGTCATGTCTTGGTTGATGCACTTGCCGGCGGATTCCATTTCTTCTTGGTCGGATTTGTTTCATGAATTCATTGGGTCCTTCACTGGAGGCCACCAAGCTCATGGCCAGGCGAGTGATTTGTATATCATTCCGCACAAGGAAGGTGAAAACCTGCGCAAGTACATAGAGAGGTTCAGCCGAGTGCAATACAACATCCCGGATGTTCATCATACCGCCGTGATCAGCGCATTCCATAAGAATGTGCATAACCGCAAGATGCATGAAGAGCTAGCAATCAAAAAGGTCAAGGATGTGGATGAACTTTACGTTCTGGCCGATAGATGCACCCGGGCTGAAGAGGGAAGGAAGTACCCCGGCGAAGACGTCGGCGCGGAAACCGACTCTACCGATGAAGACACTGCCGCCCCAACGAAGAAGGGTCAGCATCGCAATAGGAAACACAAGGGCAAGGCCGTGCTTGCCGTCGAGGGAACCGACGACACCAGCGCCACCAAGAAGGCCAAGGCAGATGACCCCGGCAAGGAGATTGTCGGGTGTGCCGCTTTCCGGGCCTTGGCGGCTGCCGACAAGCCAGGGGCTCCGACAAGCAGTATTGCAAGATCCACCGCACCAAGGGCCACAACCTCCAGAACTGCTGACAAGTTGAGCTGCTTGCCGAAAAGTAAAAAGCCGAGCATGAGAGGCAGGACAAGGAGAAGGGTCAGGATGGTGCCGAAGGATCCGGCAAGAAGCGTGGCGGCCAAGGAGGCCGCCACGTCAAGGACAACCAGCAAGAGAGGCCCGCTCGGGGCTGCGACAAGAAGCAGGAAGATGACAATCATGACGAGGACAACGAGTCCGGCAAGCATGGGTTCCAGAAGGCTATAGAGGCCATGTGCGTCGATGGTGGTGCCTCGCTGCATACTTCTCACTGCCAGCTCAAGCAGTGGGCGCGTGAGATCACAGCAACAGAGCCGTCGTTCGACGCTCAGAAGTCGGTGAAGTGGTCCATCACGCCCATCATCTTTGACGCCGAGGACCACCCTGATCGCACAACTGCGGTCGGGTGTTTTCCGTTGTTGGTTTCACCAACGATATGCAACCTCAAGGTGAACAAGATGCTGGTTGACGGCGGGGCTGGTCTGAACTTGATCTCACCCGTTGTGATCAAAAGGCTACAAATTCCTGATGGGAACCTCGAGGAGACGGGTACGTTTCATGGGGTCAACCCGGGAAGGAGTCAGCCGAAGGGCAAGGTCACGCTGCCTGTGACATTTGGAGGCGAGCTGAACTACAGGATAGAGAGGATTGTCTTTGATGTAGCCGAGATTGCCTTGCGCTACAACGGGATTCTCGATCGCCGGGCACTAGCCAAGTTCATGGAGGCATCACATTACGCCTACAACACGATAAAGATGCCTGGGCCGATGACCATCATCACCGTTCCCTGTGACAAGAAGGATGCGCTGATTTGCACCGACCTACTCTATCGGGAAGCAGTTGCGGCAGCTGCCACCAAGGCGCTTGCTCCTGCCGCTGAAGTCCTGGGAGGGAAGAAGAAGACCGGCGGGACTTCTCACACCCACCCCGGCAAGCGCACCTCTTCGGAGTGTTGTGCTACCATCGAGGACGTGCGAGAGAGCTCCACTGGCAAGAGGAAGAAATCCAAAGCCGTGTCGCCAGAGACCAAGAAGGTGCCTGTCAAGGAGGATGGCACAGGAGGGGCTTTCACCATAAGCTCCACCCTCGACAGCAAATAGAAAAGCGCACTCATCACTTTCCTGTGGGTAAATGTCGATGTGTTTGCATGGCAAGCATCCGACATCCCCCGTGTTCCCAGGGAAGTGATTGAGCACCATCTTTCTATCTGTCCCCATGCGTGACCCGTCAAGCAGAAGGTCAGGAAGCAAGCTTTGGAATGGAAATAGTTCATCACAAAGGAGATCAGGAAGTTGGAAGCGTCAGGCTTGCTGAGAGGAGTGCTCCATCCGAAGTGTTTGGCTAATCCGGTGGTGGTGCACAAGGCAAACAGGAAGTGGAGGTTGTGTATCGACTACACATATATCAATAAGGCTTGTCCTAAGGACCCCTTCCCGTTGCCGCGCGTTGACCAGATTGTCGACTCCACGGCCAGGTGTGATCTGTTATCATTCATCGACGCCTACCCGGGCTACCACCATATCTTCATGACAAGAGAAGACGAAGAGAAGACATCATTCATCACCCCATGTGGTACGTATTGCTTTTTACAGATGCCTTTCAGGTTGAAGAGCGCTGGCTCAACATTTGCAAGAGCAGTTCAAATTGGTTTTGAGCCCCAGCTACCTAGAAATATGGAAGCTTATATGGATGACATAGTGGTCAAAACGAAGGACAAGGCAACTCTTGTGCAAGACCTAGAAGAGATGTTTGCCAACCTGTGCAAGATCAACCTCAAGTTGAACCCTGAGAAGTGTGTCTTTGGCGTTCCGTCTGGCAAAATTCTCGGGTTCTTCATGTCACATCGTGGGATCGAGGCAAATCCAAACAAGAGCAAGGCTACTGAGAAGATCTAGGCACCCAAGCGAATCAAGGATGTGCGTCGGCTCACTAGCTGCGTTGCCGCCATGAGCAGATTCATCTCCTAGTCTGCTAAGCATGCCCTTCCCTTTTTCAAAATCATGAAAAAGGTGGGCCCAATGGAGTGGACCCAGAGGCCAAGGAAACGCTGCAGGATGTGAAGAAATACCTCTCCTCTACACCGATACTAGTTGCGCCTAAACCACAAGAGCTGTTAATGTTGTTTCTGGCAGCAACGAATCAAGTGGTCAGCGCCGCACTAGTGGCACAGAGGGAGGTCGACGAAGAGGCAGTGGCAACGGCGGTGCTGGCGGATGGCAAGCTAGAGATTCCCCCGGCAGGGCCTAGCGTCGGCGAGGCAAGGCCCCCGGCAGAGTCTGACGCCATTGGGGCAGGTCCCGTGCAGCCAAATGAAGTGGTCCGGAGGAAGAAGATGATGCAGCACCCGGTTTACTTTGTCAGCTCTCTCTTGCAGGGGGTTAGGTCAAGGTACTCCGTGATACGTCTCCAACGTATCTATAATTTTTTATTGTTCCATGCTATTATATTATCAACCTTGGATGTTTTGTATGCATTTATATGCTATTTTATATGATTTTTGGGACTAACCTATTAACCCAGAGCCCAGTGTCAGTTTCTGTTTTTTTCCTCGTTTTAGAGTATCACAGAAAAGGAAAATCAAATAGAATCCAATTGACCTGAAACTTCACGAAACTTATTTTTGGAAGGAAAGCAACCCGGGAGACATGGAGTCCATGTAAGGGAAGCAACAAGGAAGCCACGAGGCAGGGGGCGCGCCCACCCCCTGGGCACGCCCTCCACCCTCGTGGGCCCCTCGTGGCTCCCCTGACGTACTTCTTCCGCCTATATATCTCCATATACCCTAAAACAATCAAAGAGCACAATAGATCGGGAGTTCCGCCGCTAGAAGCCTCCGTAGCCACCGAAAGCCAATCTAGACCCGTTCCGGCACCATGCCGGAGGGGGAATCCTTCTCCGGTGGCCATCTTCATCATCCCAGTGCTCTCCATGACGAGGAGGGAGTAGTTCCCCCTCGAGGGTGAGGGTATGTACTAGTAGCTATGTGTTTGATCTCTCTCTCTCTCGTGTTCTTGAGGTGGCACGATCTTGATGTATCGCGAGCTTTGCTATTATAGTTGGATCTCATGATGTTTTCTCCCCCTCTACTCTCTTGTAATGGATTGAGTTTCCCCTTTGAAGTTATCTTATCGGATTGAGTCTTTAAAGATTTGAGAATACTTGATGTATGTCTTGCCGTGCGTATCTGTGGTGACAATGGGTTATCATGTGATTCACTTGATGTATGTTTTGGTGATCAACTTGCGGGTTCCGCCCATGAACCTATGCATAAGGGTTGGCACATGTTTTCGTCATGATTCTCCGGTGAAAACTTTGGGGCACTCTTTGAGGTTCTATATGTTGGTTGAATAGATGAATCTGAGATTGTGTGACGCATATCGTATAATCATACCCACGGATACTTGAGGTGACATTGGAGTATCTAGGTGACATTAGGGTTTTGGTTGATTTGTGTCTTAAGGTGTTATTCTAGTACGAACTCTAGGGCTGTTTGTGACACCTATAGGAATAGCCCAACGGATTGATTGGAAAGAATAACTTTGAGGTGGTTTCGTACCCTACCATAATTCTTTGATTGTTCTCCGCTATTAGTGACTTTGTAGTGACTCTTTGTTGCATGTTGAGGGATAGTTATATGATCAAATTATGTTATTATTTTTGAGGGAACTTGCACTAGTGAAAGTATGAACCCTAGGCCTTGTTCCAACGCATTGCAATACCGTTTGTGCTCACTTTAATCATTCTTTACCTTGCTGTTTTTATATTTTCAGATTACAAAAACTATTATCTACCATCCATATACCACTTGCATCAACATCTCTTCGCCGAACTAGTGCACCTATACAATTTACCATTGTATTGGGTGTGTTGGGGACACAAGAGACTCTTTGTTATTTGGTTGCAGGGTTGTTTGAGAGAGACCATCTTCATCCTACGCCTCCCACGGATTGATAAACCTTAGGTCATCCACTTGAGGGAAATTTGCTACTATCCTACAAACCTCTGCACTTGGAGGCCCAACAACATCTACAATAAGGTTGTGTAGTAGACATCAAGCTCTTTTCTGGCGCCGTTGCCGGGGAGGTTAGCGCTTGAAGGTATATCTTTAGATCTTGCAATCGAGTCTTTTAGTTTCTTGTTTTATCACTAGTTTAGTTTATGAAAGAAAATTAAAAAAATGGAATTAAGTTTGCCTCATACGCTTTATATTTTAATATCTATCGTGAGAATAAGGATTCCGATAATTGTGCTCAAGTTCTAGAAGAAGAATGCATTAGAATGTTTGGCACTAAATATTTGAATGATGAGCATGATTGCAATGTTGTTAGTATAAATTTCTTGAATATCCATGATGCTAATGATATGCAAAGCCACAAGCTTGGGGAAGATATATTTGATGAAGATGATATTTTTTGTCCCCCAAGCTTTGATGAGCAAATTTATTATGATGAGAGCATGCCACCTATTTATGATGATTATATTGATAAAAGTGGATTCTGAGAGGTCATGACTTTATTTAGTAATGATTCCACTCTCTCGGAAGAGGTTCAATTGATTATGAGAACAAAGTTGCTATCTGTGATGATTATTGTGATGACTTGTATGCTATAAATAATAATGATATCCATGAAACTTGTGTTCATGATTTTAGTTTTCAATTGGATTATGCCTCACATGATAGTTATTTTGTTGAGGTTGCTCCCACTATTCCGAATGAGAAATTTTTTGCTTATGTGGAGAGTAATAAAAATTCTAGGCTTGTAGATCATGAAAAGAATGCTTTGTGTGATAGTTATATTGTTGAATTCATTCATGATGCTACTGAAAATTATTATGAGGGAAGAATATATGCTTGTAGGAATTGCAATAATATCAAGTTTCCTCTCTATGTGCTTAAAGTTTTGAAGTTATGATTGTTTTGCCTTCCTATGCAAGTTGATTCTTGTTCCCACGAGTTGTTTGCTCACAAAATCCCTATGCATAGGAAGTGGGTTAGGCTTAAATGTGCTACTCATATTCTTCATGATGCTCTCTTTATATTTCAATTCCTATCCTTTATGTGAGCATCATTGAAATCATCATGCCTAGCTATGGGCGTTAAACGATAGCGCTTGTTGGGAGGCGACCCAACTTTATTTTTGTTCCTTGATTTTTGTTCCTGTTTAGTAATAAACAATTCATCTAGCCTCTGTTTAGATGTGGTTTTATTCTTTTAATTAGTGTTTGTGCCAAGTAGAACCTTTGGGAAGACTTGGGGAAAGTCTTTGCGATCATGCTGTAAAGAACAGAAACTTTAGCGCTCACGAGAATTGCTCCCATTTTTTATTGGAGAGTGATATTTAGTTAATTATTTTTGAAGATGATTAATAGATAAATTCCTCACGTCCAGCCATTTATTTTAGAATTTTATGAGTTCCATAAGTATACGTTTGATACAGATTACTACAGACTGTTCTGTTTTTGACAGATTCTGTTTTCTATGTGTTGTTTGCTTATTTTGATGAATCTATGAGTAGTATCAGAGGGTATGAACCATAGATAAGTTGGAATGCAGTATATATTACACCAATGTGAATTTAGAATGAGTTCACAACAATACCTAAGTGGTGATTTATTTTCTTATACTAACGGAGCTTACGAGTTTTCTATTAAGTTTTGTGTTGTGAAGTTTTCAAGTTTTGGGTAAAGATTCGATGGACTATGGAATAAGGAGTGGCAAGAGCCTAATATTGGGGATTCCCAAGGCACCCCAAGGTAATATTAAATGATAACCAAAATCTTAAGCTTGGGGATGCCCCGGAAGGCATCTCCTCTTTCGTCTCCGCTCATTGGTAACTTTACTTGGAGCTATATTTTTATTTACCACATGATATGTTTTTTGCTTGGAGCGTCAATTTGTTTTGTTAGGATTTGCTTTCTGTTATTTAGAACAATTTTTTGCATCTTTTATTTCAATAAAAGTTGCAAGGATAGTCTTTACTATGCCTATGTTACAAGTCTTCATGTTGCTGTTTGAAAACAGAAAGTTTACCGCTGTTGCAATAATTCCCTAGAAAAGTCAGAATGTGATAAAATGTTGAAACCTTTTGCATATTAATATATGATAAATTTAATACACTGGGAATTTCCTTTAATAATTTTTGGGGTTAGGAAAGTATGGATCTTGCTGCACTCTTTACAGACTGTCCTGTTTAGGCAGATTGCTCTTATGTTTGCATTGTTTGCATATGTTTGCTTCTTTAATGATTATATTTGAGGATAGGACTATTAAATATGAAGAGGCATTTAGTATGCAATGTTGAATAATAATTTTAGTGATTTTCTACAGTAGAGTATGATAAGGTTTTTGCAATGGTTTATACTAACTTATCTCACGGGTCCTTGTTGAGTTTTGTGTGGATGAAGCTTTTGAGATTTAGGGAGACCGTGATATGAGAGGAATTAAGGAGACACAAAAGCTCAAGATTGTGGATGCCCAAGGCATCCCAAGATAATATTTCAAGAATTTTCAAGCTTCTAAGCTTGGGGATGCCCCGGTTGGCATCCCACCTTTCTTCTTCAACAACTATCGGTTAGTTTCGGTTGATCCTAAGTTTTTGCTTCTTCACATGATGTTTGCTATTCTTAGAATGTCATTTTATTTTGCCCTTCTTGCTGTTTGAATAAAATACCAAGATCTGAAATTATTAAATGTTAGAGAGTCTTCACATAGTTGCATAATTATTCCACTACTCATTGATCTTCACTAATATCTTTCGGAGTAGTTTGTTGTTTCTCTAGTGCTTCACTTACATCTTGTTAGAGCACGGTGGTGGTTTTATTTTATAGAAATAATTGATCTCTCATGCTTCACTTATATTATTTTGAGAGTCTTTTAGAACAGCATGGTAATTTGCTTTGGTTATGAAGTTAGTCCTAATACGATGGGCATCCAAGATGGGTATAATAAAAACTTTCATATAAAGTGCATTGAATACTATGAGAAATTTGATACTTGATGATTGTTTTGAGATATGGAGATTGTGATATTAGAGTCATGCTATTTGTGTAGTTGTGAATTTGAGGAATACTTGTGTTGAAGTTTGTGATTCCCGTAGCATGCACGTATGGTGAACCGTTATGTGACGGAGTCGGAGCTTGATTTATGTATTGATTGTCTTGCTTATGAGTGGAGGTCGGGGATGAGCGATGGTCTTTTCCTACCAATCTATCCCCCTAGGAGCATGCGCGTAGTACTTTGTTTCAATAACTAATACATTTTTGCAATAAGTATGTGAGTTCTTATGACTAATGTTGAGTCCATGGATTATACGCACTCTACCCTTCCACCATTGCTAGCCTCTTTAATACCGCGCACCTTTCACCGGTATCATAAACCCACCATATACCGTCCTCAAAACAGCCACCATACCTACCTATTATGGCATTTCCATAGCCATTCCGAGATATATTGCCATGCAACTTTCCACCGTTCCGTTATTATGACGCGCTTCATCATTGTCATATTGCTTGCATGATCATGTAGTTGACATCGCAAAGCCACCATTCATAATTCTTTCATACATGTCACTCATGCATCATTGCACATCCCGGTACACCGCCGGAGGCATTCATATATAGTCATATTTTGTTGTAATTCTTGAGTTGTAAGTAAATAAAAGTGTGATGATCATCATTATTAGAGCATTATCCCAGTGAGGAAAGGATTATGGAGACTATGATTCCCCCATAAGTCGGGATGAGACTCCGGACAAAAAATAAAAAAAAGAGAAAAAAGAGGCCATAAAAAAGAAGAGAAAAGTCCCAAATAAAAAAATAAAATAAATAAAAAATGAGAGAAAAAGAGAGAAAGGGCAATGCTACTATCCTCTTACCACACTTGTGCTTCAAAGTAGCACCATGATCTTCATGATAGAGAGTCTCATATGTTGTCACTTTCATATACTAGGGGGAATCTTTCATTATAGAACTTGGCTTGTATATTCCAATGATGGGCTTCCTCAAAATGCCCTAGGTCTTCGTGAGCAAGCTAGTTGGATGCACACCCACTAGTTTCTTTTGTTGAGCTTTCATACACTTATAGCTCTAGTGCATCCGTTGCATGGCAATCCCTACTCACTCACATTCATATATATTGATGGGCATCTCCATAGCCCGTTGATACGCCTAGTTGATGTGAGACTATCTTCTCCTTTTTGTCTTCTCCACAACCACCATTCTATTCCACCTATAGTGCTATGTCCATGGCTCACGCTCATGTATTGTGTGAAGATTGAAAAGGTTTGAGAACATCAAAAGTATGAAACAATTGCTTGGCTTGTCATTGGGGTTGTGCATGATTTAAATACTTTGTGTGGTGAAGATGGAGCATAGCCAGACTATATGATTTTGTAGGGATAGCTTTCTTTGTCCATGTTATTTTGAGAAGACATGATTACTTTGTTTGTATGCTTGAAGTATTATTATTTTTATGTCAATATTAAACTTTTGTCTTGAATCTTATGGCTCTGAATATTCGTGCTACAATAAAGAGAAATACATGATGAATATGTTAGGTAGCATTCCACATCAAAAATTCAGTTTTTATCATTTACCTACTTGAGGACGAGAAGGAATTAAGCTTGGGGATGCTGATACGTCTCCAACATATCTATAATTTTTGATTGTTCCATGCTATTATATTATCAACCTTGGATGTTTTATATGCATTTATATGCTATTTTATATGATTTTTGGGACTAACCTATTAACCCAGAGCCTAGTGCCAGTTTCTGTTTTTCCTTGTTTTAGAGTATCGCGGAAAAGGAAAAATCAAACGGATTCCAATTGACCTGAAACTTCACATCACTTATTTTCGGAAGGAAAGCAACCCGGGAGACTTGGAGTCCACGTAAGGGAAGCAACGAGGAAGCCACGAGGCTGGGGGGCGCGCCGTCCACCCTCGTGGGCCCCTCGTGGCTCCCCTGACATACTTCTTTCGCCTATATATCTCCATATACCCTAAAACGATCAGAGAGCACAATAGATCGGGAGTTCCGCCGCTAGAAGCCTCCGTAGCCACCGAAATCCAATCTAGACCCATTCCGGCACCCTGTCAGAGGGGGAATCCTTCTCCGGTGGCCATCTTCATCATCCTGGCGCTCTCCATGACGAGGAGGGAGTAGTTCTCCCTCAGGGCTGAGGGTATGTACCAGTAGTTATGTGTTTGATCTCTCTCTCTCTCTCTCGTGTTCTTGAGGTGGCACGATCTTGATGTATCGCGAGCTTTGTAATTATAGTTGGATCTTATGATGTTTTCTCCCCCCTCTACTCTCTTGTAATGGATTGAGTTTCCCCTTTGAAGTTATCTTATCAGATTGAGTCTTTAAAGATTTGAGAACACTTGATGTATGTCTTGCCGTGCGTATCTGTGGTGACAATGGGATATCACGTGATTCACTTGATGTATGTTTTGGTGATCAACTTGCGGGTTCCACACATGAACCTATGCATAGGGGTTGGCACATGTTTTCATCGTGATTCTCTGGTAGAAACTTTGGGGCACTCTTTGAGGTTCTATATGTTGGTTGAATAGATGAATCTGAGATTGTGTGACGCATATCGTATAATCATACCCACGGATACTTGAGGTGACATTGGAGTATCTAGGTGACATTAGGGTTTTGGTTGATTTGTGTCTTAAGGTGTTATTCTAGTATGAACTCTAGGGATTTTTGTGACACCTATAGGAATAGCCCAACGGATTGATTGGAAAGAATAACTTTGAGGTGGTTTCGTACCCTACCATAATCTCTTTGTTTGTTCTCCGCTATTAGTGACTTTGGAGTGACTCTTTGTTGCATGTTGAGGGATAGTTATATGATCAAATTATGTTATTATTGTTGAGGGAACTTGCACTAGTGAAAGAATGAACCCTAGGCCTTGTTTCAACACATTGCAATACCATTCATTACCTTGCTGTTTTTATATTTTTCAGATTACAAAAACTATTATCTACCATCCATATACCACTTGCATCACCATCTCTTCGCCGAACTAGTGCACCTATACAATTTACCATTGTATTGGGTGTGTTGGGTACACAAGAGACTCTTTGTTATTTGGTTGCAGGGTTGTTTGAGAGAGACCATCTTCATCCTACGCCTCCCACGGATTGATAAACCTTAGGTCATCCACTTGAGGGAAATTTGCTACTGTCCTACAAACCTCTGCACTTGGAGGCCCAACAACATCTACAAGAAGGTTGTGTAGTAGACATCAAGCTCTTTTCTGGCGCCATTGCCGGGGAGGTTAGCGCTTGAAAGCATATCTTTAGATCTTGCAATCGAGTCTTTTAGTTTCTTGTTTTATCACTAGTTTAGTTTATAAAAGAAAATTAAAAAAGGAATTAAGTTTGCCTCATACGCTTTATCTTTTTAATATCTATCGTGAGAATAAGGATTCCGATAATTGTGCTCAAGTGCTAGAAGAAGAATGCATTAGAATGTTTGGTTTGAAGTTTGAAAGTACTTCAACAATCCAGAGCAGAGTCTTGGTGAAGTTCATTGCGGAATGTACATCAATGCCTAACGAAGAGATCCAGGAGACCACACTTTCCGGCGAGGCGGCAAGTCGCAACTGGATCATGTACTTTGACGGGGGCTTTCTCACTACAAGGCGTCAGTGCTGGTGTGCTGCTTGTCACACCCACCGGAGAGCACCTCAAGTATGTAATCCAGATGCACTTCCCCAGGGAGATGTCCATGAACAACACTGCTGAATACGAGGTGTTGCTTGCCGGTCTCAGGATCGCGCCGGGCCTCGGGGTTAAGAAGCACGTCGTCAGGGGTGATTCACAGCTTGTCGTCAGGCAAGTCAACAAAGATTATCAGAGCCCGTTGATGGAGGCCTACATAGATGAGGTGAGGAAGTTGGAGGAGCGCTTTGATGGTGTACAAACGGAGCACGTTCCCCGGGCGGAGAACAACATCGCCAACTATCTATCGAAGCGCGCTGCCTTCAAATTACCTGTGGAACCAGGTACTTTTGTGCTTCGGTTAACTCAACCATCGATTGAGCCATCAACAGAGCAGAACAAGCGGAGGAAATCAGGCCCTGGCAAGTACTTTCCCGCCTAGCCCCCTGGGGCCGTAGGCAAGGATGTTGCCATGGATACTGAGCCTGCGAGGGGGCAGCCAACTCCGGCAAGGCGTCAAGCCCTAGCCGTAGAGACGGCCGTTCCCATGGTGGAGGAAATGCCTTTGGTCCTTGCCGTCGAGTCCCAGGCTTCGGCATGGGCACATCATACCATCCGAGTCCTCCAAACAGGGGAGCTTCCTGAGGAGCAGGAAGAAGTGGAGAAAGTAGCCCGTCGGTCTGCTATGTATTAGTTTGTCGATGACGTCCTATACAGGAAAAGCCCGAACGTGTGAAATTGAAGTGCATTCCCCGGGAGGAAGGACTGGAGCTGTTGGCTGAGATACATGGAGGCATATGTGGCTCCCACATAGGGTCGAGGGCCCTTGCCGGCAAGGCAATCCGGCAAGGTTTCTTCTAGCCCACTGCCATCCAGGATGCAACGACACTAGTAACCAAGTGTGAAGCAAGTCAGTTCCATTCGAAGAAGCTTCATCAACCAGCTCAAGCCCTTCAAACAATTCCTCTCTCCTGGACATTCTCGGTCAGGGGGCTCGACATACTGGGGCCTTTCCCTAGCGCTGTCGAGGGCTTTGAGTACTTGTACATTGCAATTGACAAGTTCACAAAGTGGCCAGAGGTGGAGGCAGTGAGAAAGGTGACATCACAGTCAGCCGTCAAGTTCTTTAAAGGGGGTAGTCTGCATTTTGGTGTGCCCAACAGGGTCATCACCAACAACGGCACATAGTTCACAAGCCACACCTTCATGCAATACATCCAAGACCTCGGCAGCAAGGTTTGTTTCGCTTCCGTGGCACACCCCACGGAGCAACGGCCAAGCGGAGAGGGCAAATGCTGAAGTATTGCGAGGCCTTAGAAGAAAGACTTTTGACAAGATGCACAAGAGCGAAAGGCGCTGGATTGATGAGTTGCCGGCGGTTCTATGGTCGATCAGAATGACGCCAAATCGAGCCACCGACCAGACACCCTTTGCCCTGTTATACGGGGAAGAAGTAGTTCTCCCCACGGAACTCACATACGGGTCACCTTGAGTGCTCGCTTATGACGAGCTTGAGCAAGAGCAAATGCGGCAAGATGATGCAACACTCCTTGAGAAGACGAGAGTATTCAACCCCCTAGGCTCTCCCTAGGCTCTCTCCATAGGCTCTCTCGCTGGTGGCCACTGCGGCCACCACTCCCGCCGGTGGCCACTCCGGCCCCGGCGGCCACCTCTTTCCTTGCCACCTTCCACTCTGGTTGTCGCAGCCACCACCCACTTTAGTCTCTCTGTTTTTGGAGCTGGAGTCGAGGAAATGTCCATGGATCCTCCTTCTCTCAACTTTGCAAGAGGTAAAGATTTTCAACGTTCGATGAGGGAGAAATTTGGTCATCCTGTGGTTTTCTCTCCTGGTTTTCACCAACGGGAGTTTACTTTGGTGGTTTCCTTCTGTCGTGCTCGCTTTCGGTTGGATTGTCACACGGTTAGCATCACACTTCAATCTTGTTTTGGTGGTTATCCACAAGGTTTTCGTGTTCATCGCCTCAATGACAGATCCTTCAAGTTTTCGGTTGCGTCAAAAGCTCTGGGTTTTGAGATCTATAATCATGGCCGCGTGGTTGAAAAGGATTTCGATTTACTGTTTAATCTTTGGGGTTTTGGAGGCCCTAACTGGTTGCGTGAAGAACAATTTTTTATCATGAGGAGGAATTTTCTTGGACCTTGGTTACTAGTGGTCCGCGTGCTCGACCTGTTGCCACCGCCAATGCCTCTGGCGATCAACTCCGGCCATCGGTTTTTGCTCGTCTCGCGAATTTTCTGACTTCTAGCAATAATGTGGTCTCCGAAAATAACAAATCTTCAATGCAGAATCTTAATACCTCGGGAGAGGTTAGCGCTAAGGTTTCTCAGGGCGGCAATCAGGGTTTTTCAAATGGCTCACTTAAATGCTACTCGTGTGGTTTGCTGGGCCACTTTGCCAGGGAGTGTCACGTCCAACGGCTACCTGGGCTTTTCCCATTTCTACGGTTTGCTACGTTTGCCAGCCCACCCGTTGAAGCCTGGAACATGGATGCGGTCCAGGATTGGTTTAAGTCAGTTGGCCTGGCCCGCGACCCTCCAGTGGTTTCCTCTTTTAGCGAGCTCTCTATGGGATCTTTTCCTAATTTCCAGCCTCGATTGGCACTTGCCTCCTCAACTTCTCCATAGTCAGCCTCTGCTTCACCACAGTTCCCATACTCTGCTCCTGTCACCTCCTGCTCGCCGGTGGCGGTGTGCACCTCTACGGCTTCTCCGATGGCAAACATTCTGATCGACCCGCGGCCATTTGTGCTGCATGGGTTCTCCATCCAGCAGCTTGCGGGCCGCAATGGAGTGGCTCGGGTTGTGCTCCCGCATCATCCTCGTCGCCATGAAGACTGGGCTATTGCAACTATCCATCAACTCCTTGCCGACGCACCTTTCCCCTATGTAAGAGATGTTCTCGAAGAATTTATTGTTGAGCATACGCAGTTAGGGCTGAGAGACATCCAGTGTTGCCTGTTTGGGGAGGCATATGTGCGACTCACAAGGGTTAGAGATAGGGACAAGCTGGTGCTGGATAGCCCGCATGAATTTGGCGACGTTTTCATCTCTTTTGTGAAGCATGAGGAGGGAAGGAATCATAGGAGGGTGCATTTCAATAGAACATTTTGGTTGCTACTGATCGGAGTTCCTTTTGATTTTCGAAATACTGAAGATTTGGCATCTGCTGTCAGTAAGTTTGGTCGCATGATCTCCTAGGACAAGGAGGATGACCACATCGGCCGTATTGTGGTCAAGGCTCGTGTTATGAACTTGGATATAATTCCCAAGAGCATGAGATGGTCAGAAGGAGATGAGTTTGAAGAGGAAGGTTGGTCCTCTTCCATTGAAGTGTTGGCTAGTGAGCTTCTTGGTGGGGGTCCAGCAGATGAAGACCCGATTCCACCAGACAACGTGGACCCACACCCCTTGCCCGAGAATGCTGACCATGGTGCTGGTTTTCACAATGCTGCACTCAACAACAACAATTTAAATGTTCAGCATGAGGACAATTCGGAGCAAGAGGACAACTGGATCATTCCACAACAGGACAACGTGCATGCACCACTTGAAGACATTCTGGATGCTGTGCAGCAGGAGGAGATGGCTTGGGCAGATGGTGAGGAGTTATTGCCTGCTTTCAGTAACATCAGCCTTTCTTCAGACATGTCTTTCTCTGAAGGAGATAATTCCAACATATATCTGCCACCTGTGCTTGCTGGGAATGTGTTTCCTATAGATATTGAACCTGTTGCTCTGCCTCCTCCCGCCAATGTGGTAGCAAATGGACTTCAGAACATTATTCAAGCATACCTATCTGATGATGAGGAACCCAATCCGTTGCCTAAGGAAAATGAGGTTGCAGCAATTGAAGCTATAGCTCTTCCTGTCCAAGTGCTTGCAAGCCAGCTGCAACATTTAGTTGCTAATAATCCTGCTGGGGGTGCAGAGGTAGCTGCAAGCTCTGAAGCTCAAGTTTTGGGCACTAACTCCAATGTTCTACAAATGTGTTCTGCTATGGAGAATAGTTTATCTCCTGTCCTTCCTCAAGGAGATCCTGTGCCAGGTTCTGAGCCTGGTATGGCTACTACGGTTGGTGGTTTTACTGACCAGGTCTTTCAGTCAAGTCCTACTCATATCAATACTTTCAGAGGAGGGCTTGAGCCTGTCACAAGCATTGAGAATATTCAGCGAGGTAACTGGGTAAATCAAATTAATGAGCATTTCAGCATGGCACCCTCCCTTCTAGGTTTGAAATGTATTCAGTTTGCTGCAACTGCTAATAGTGATAATCTTGTATCTGAAGAAGGTCTCTTGCTGTGGAAGAAACACTTTCAAGAGCAGTCTGTGGACAACAAAAGCTCATTCTCTGCCAACATTCCTGTAAGTTGGTTTAATTTCATTGTCCACCTTCTCTTGACTCCTGATAAGTTTGATTGGACTGTAAACATGCTAAAGTCTAGGATGTGGGAACTTTTCTCTGCTGTTGAGAACATGGAACAACCTATACTGTTTTCATATACCTGATAAATGCCCTGCTTCACATGCTCCTATTTGTCAGGCCATTGTCCTGGAGGAACAGTTTGCAAAGGATAAGGGCAAGGAGAATGTTCAGGTGGCTTCCAATATGCAAGATTTGGAGTCCGAGGCTCTTCTGCAGCCTTTTGGCACTGACAACCTCAGGAAGAGAAGGAGTGGAAAAACTCCCCTAGTGGAAACTGAGGTAAGGAGAAGTGACAAAATTAAGAAAGTGAATGATGGACACAAAAGAGACTCCTGCTCAAATAATAGTTGTCTGCCTTGTCATGCTATTCCTCCTGTCATTCAAAATTCAGTTGTTAGAAACCTCACTGCCTCTTTCTGTAAGGTTGCTGAGGGGGAGCTGGAGGACAAGCTGGCCAAGAAGCCAGGAAGAAAGCTTGCTGAGGACTTGGTCAAGGTGCCCTTGGCCACTGGAGAGGACAACACACCAACATCTTCATGATGATTACTAGACATGATTGGACTAGTGGTTGGGGGGTAGTATGGGTGGATCTTCATGTGCTCTTTTGGACAGTCCTTTTTATGTTGTAATCCTGAAGTGATGGTACTTTAAGCAACTCTTTGCTATGGAGATGTTTTATCTTAATGGAACCTCTGTGATGTATGCTATTTGGATGTATTGCTGGTTTTGTCATGTGCTGTGGTTCAGGCTCTCTGCAACTCTTTTCTCCACTTTAATTATGAGTCAAGTGCTGGTGCTTGATCTCTGGTGCAGTTCACTTCTTTGTCTCCATGAATAGCACAAATAGAAGTTGGAACATTCTTAACTAGAATATTAGAGGGATGAATTCACAGGACAAATGGCTGGCATTAAGGCAGAAAATTGATGAGAGTGACTGTAATATTTTGTGCTTACAAGAAACTAAGAGAGAAAACTTTGATGCTGCTTACATAAAAAATTTCTGTCCCAATAGAATCAATAAGTTTGCTTTCCTTCCTTCTGTTGGAGCTTCAGGGGGTCTCCTAGTGGCTTGGAATGGCTCTCACTTTGCTGGAGAAGTAATTTCTCAAAACAGATTTTCACTATCCATCCAGTTCACAAGTTTGCTCTCCAACCAGTACTGGATTCTCACCAATATTCATGGCCCTTATGACCCACGGGACAAAAGTGAGTTCATTGAGTGGTTTTTGAATATTCATATGCCTGATGATGTGGACTGGATTCTTATGGGAGATTTCAATTTCATGAGGGATCCATCAGACAAAAACAGACCTGGTGGAGATGTTAATGAGATGCTTATGTTCAATGAAGCAATTAGTAATCAGGGTTTACTGGAGTTACCTTTGCATGGAAGGAAATTCAGCTGGAGTAACAAGCAGCAAAATCCTCTGCTGGTCAAGCTTGATTGGTTTTTTACTTCAGCTTCTTGGATGACCACATTCCCAAACACTATGGTTCTATGTCTTGCAAAACCAATTTCAAACCACTTGCCATGTGTAATAAGAGTTGGTACCTCAATTCCCAAAGCAAGAGTTTTTAGATTTGAGAACTATTGGTTGCATCACTCAGACTTCAAACAGGTGGTTCATGCTGCTTGGAATATTCCAGTGGGGAATCTTGATTCAGTCAAAAGTTGGAATGCAAAGTTTAAAAATTTAAGGAGAGCTTTGAAGTTGTGCGCCAGATCACTATCTTGTCTGAAAACTCAAATTGCTAAAATCAATGAGCGCATTTTCTTTGGGACTTTTTTGAGGAGTTCGGAGCATTGGATACTTATGAATGGAATTGTAGGATTCTTCTCAAAGAACATTTACTAGTCCTTTTGAGGAACCAAAAGATTTATTGGAAGCAGAGGGGCAAAATTAAAGGGGTAAAGTTTGGGGATGAAAATACCAAATTCTTTCATACCAAGGCTTCTATTAATCACAAGCACAATCACATTGCTGTCTTGCAAAATGATGATCAAGTTGATATATCTGACCAAGCTGGCAAAGCTGCTATACTATGGGATACTTATAAGAAAAGAGTGGGGACTTCTCACAAAACTTCCATTCATTTTGACTTGGAGTCATTGTTTCACCAGAGACAGGATCCCACACTTTTTGATTCCTTGGAATTGCCATTTTCTGAGGAAGAAATCAATGATGTAGTAAAAGAATTACCTATGGACAAATCACCTGGCCCTGATGGATTAAATAATGAGTTTTTTAAAGCTTGTTGGGACATAATTAAAGGAGATGTGCTCAAATTCATTTCTGACTTTCATGCCGGACAAATCTCTCTGGAAAGTTTGAACACCTCATTCATTACTCTTATTCCAAAAGGAAATTCTCCCCTCACAGCAAATGATTACAGGCCAATCTCCCTCCTTAATTGTTGTCTCAAGCTAGTCACTAAACTGTTGGCAAACAGGTTACAGAAAGTCATCTTAAAGCTGGTCCACATTAACCAATATGGCTTCCTCAAAGAGAGATCTATCGATGACTGCTTGGGTTGGGCTTATGAATACTTGCATCAATGCCATAAATCGAAGGAAGAGATTATTGTGCTGAAATTGGACTTTGAAAAAGCTTTTGACACCATTGAGCATCAGGCAATTCTGGATATTCTAAAAGCTAAAGGATTTGGAGATAGATGGATTAACTGGATCAAAATGCTGTTCACATCTGCCTCCTCTGCCATATTGCTTAATGGTGTTCCTGGTAAAAAATTCTATTGCCTCAGAGGTGTGAGACAGGGAGACCCTCTATCACCACTTCTGTTTGTGCTTGCTGCAGATCTTCTTCAGTCAATCCATAACAAGGCCATGCAAATGGGTATACTCTCCTCACCTCTGCAAGTGAACTCATGCCCTGATTTCCCAATTGTACAATATGGAGATGACACTTTGGTCCTTCTCCAAGCAGATGCCAAGTAACTACACTGCCTCAAAGCCGTCCTTAATACTTTTGCACATGCTACTGGACTGAAAGTTAACTACTCTAAATCAAGCCTCATCCCACTCAATGTACGAGAGGAGAAAGTTGAAATTCTGACTAATACTTTTCAATGTAAAAGGGAATTCTTTCCCTTCCAATATTTGGGTGCACCTCTGGGTATTTATAAACCAACTGTTGAGCAATGCTTACCTCTGGTCACAAGACTGCAGAAGAAACTTATGGGTCTACTTTTTTGACCATGGCTGGAAGACTTTTGTTGGTAAAATCTGTGCTCAACTCTTTGCTGATTTACCTCATGGGATGTCTTGATGTACCTGTCACCATTAAAGGTCAAGCTATTAAATTATTGAGGCATTGCCTCTGGAGAGGCCCTGATTTGGAGGATCATAGGCCTGCCATGGTGGCTTGGAGTATTGTTTGTAGACCAAAAGACCAAGGAGGATTGGGAGTGATGGACATCTTTGTCCAAAACAAAGCTTTGCTACTCAAGAATCTGCACAAGTTTTACAACAGACACAACATTCCATGGGTTAACTTGATCTGGGAAGCACATTACAGTGGTGATTTACTACCTGGCAACAGTTGGATAGGCTCTTTTTGGTGGAAAGCAAATCTTAAGCTCATTGACAATTTCAAATCCATGGCCAGATGCCACATTGGAGATGGCAAAAGTGCCTTTTTCTGGTCTGATCTTTGGCACTCAGCTTGCCTTCAGGACATGTTCCCTCATCTCTTTTCTTTTGTGAAGAACAGGAACTCCACTGTGCACACCATTATTCACACTGAATTTCTGGAGGATCTATTTCATTTACCATTGACAGTGCAAGCATTCCAAGAATTTGAAGCAATGGAGGACATTTGTATAGCTTTGAGGGGTTCTGATTATCTGGAATGTACAGATACCTGGAGCTACATTTGGGGAGATGATCAATCTTTACTTGCAAAGGCATATAAACTGATGATGGGAGTTAAAATAGTGCCCCAACAATTTAACTGGATTTGGAATAGCTCTTGTCAACCCAAGCACAAAGTGTTCTTTTGGAGGTTACTACATGACAGGCTCAATACCAGGAATCTCCTTAGAAGAAAATATTTTCAGTTGGACAACTACAATTGTGGTGTAAACAATTGCCAGCAGGAGGAAACACTTCAACATCTTTTTTGGACATGTCCTTTTGCTGCTCAGTGTTGGGACATGATTTTTCCTTCTAGGCAGGCCAATGCCTCAGTTCTTGAGGCTTTTGCTGATCTTAAATTAAAACTTCATGTGCCTTTCTTCATGGAAATCATCATCCTAGCATCCTGGGCCCTCTGGATCTCTAGAAACTACCTCATTTTTCAAGACATCCAACCAAGCATTCAGGGATGGAAAGCCATCTTCAGGGAGGAAATCAATTTGCTGAGGTTTAGAATAAAGAAGAGCTATGCTAGAGCTTTCTGTCTCTGGCTTGACAACCTTGTCCTGTAATCTTTTGTATTTTAGTAGTTGCTAGGTTCTTTTCTTCTTTCTTTCTTTGTTTTTTGGCTTATCTCAAGCCTTTTTGTACTGCTGGATCTCTTTGTTGAAATTTTATAAAAATTGCAGTGGGGTTTTGCCCTACTGTGTATAGTCAAAAAAACGCTCCTTGAGGAAGATCATCTTCGGGCGGCTGTGAGAGCAGCACGCTACCAGCAAGCCTTGCGCCGCTACCATAGCCGCAGGGTTCATGCCTGAAGCTTTAAGGAAGGCAACCTTGTTCTTCGGCACGTTCAATCGGCCAAGAATTCCATCAAGTTGACGCTGAAGTGGGAAGGCCCTTATCGGGTAATACGAGTCACCAGGCCCGGCGCAGTCCGCCTGGAGACCGAAGATGCTGTTCCAGTGAGTAACTCCTGGAACATTGAACATCCTCGCAAGTTTTACCCATAAGGCGCGGTTGTCGCCCCCCCCCCCCCCCCCGGCAAACCACCTTTTGTACAAGCCTTGCCGGCAAGGCATGTAAACCTCTGTACAAAGCCAGGCGCAGATCCTGAGCATAAATAAATGAAGCACTCGCGCCCTAAGTTTTAGCATGCATGCTAGGTTAAGTCTCTCCCTCGGTTAGGGTTGATAGTGCTTACTAGCGACTAACCCCTAGCATATAGGTCGAGTGTGCGTTCCTCTATTCCTTAGGAAGAAAGCGAACGAGCCGGCGCTCCAGCCTCGGCAAGCCAAGGTTGCAAGGGGCTGCAGATACAAGAACCCAACTACGGCAAGCCAAGGCTGCCGGGGGCTGCAGGTTCAGATAAGTCTTTCATCCTCTGTTGTGTATTCCCGTATGAAGATTGGGGCGTATGAAACCTTGTTTTGCCCCTTGACCACCGTGCTCCCCCTTCTTCCCTGTACCCAAGTCCCTGGGTCGGAACCGGGACGTAGCCACGGTCGTGACGAAATGAACAAGGGGCCTTACTCTACTTCGCCCCTGCCTTCGCCAAGAGCGTGAGGATGGTCGGCTGAAGGAAGAGGACGGCAAGGTCTATTACTAGGCGTCAGTGTTTACCTTAAAAATAACAAGGATTCATTCCTTGGCATGAGCCTCGCTCACGCAGAAAGAACATGCAGGCACCCCTTTTCATTAAAAACATCCCATACAGGTACAGTTCATACGGGATGAAAAACATGAGCAAGGGGATTACAAATTTTAAATCTAAAA